>NW_027394284.1:402835-518999 GCF_049309525.1 Garra rufa
ATCTGTGAAGCAACTATTCCAAAATGATTTCCCTCTAGGTTTTAGAGCTCTACTTTTATAAAATAATAATCTAATAAATTTGTTTGTACACTTTTTACTATTAATATCTACTCCATTTAAATAAAGTGTAGGTTCAGTTCTATGGACATTGCATGACAACATATGGCTTCTCATCAACATCAGTATACCTGTGGGAATGGCTTTCATTACATAACAATATTCTCTATATTTAATTGGAAATGACCATTTGTTCATGAAAGATTCATAAGAAAGCAAATTGGCTGACTGGTCTAAAATATCAGATAAGAAGTAAATACCTTTATCCATCCAACTTTGTAAATAAAGAGATTTCCTCTTAACTGTAATATACGCATTATTCCACAGGAATACTTTGTGTGGGGAAAAATTGTGTACATAGCACAACTTCCAAGCCTTAAGAGCTTGTTGGTGGAAATTAGATAACGCCACAGGTAATTTCTTAACAGAGTAGTCACATAATAACAAAAAACTCAACCCTCCAACCTTTTTAAAAATATTATATGGTATAAAGAACCATATCGAGTCTGATTTAAGAAGACAATTTCTGAGCCATTTTACTTTAAATGTATAATTTAAATAAAAAAAATCCAAAAGTTCAAATCCACCTTCATTTCTTGGCCTTTGAAGAATTTCCTTTCTTAAATAATGATGTTTATTCCTCCAAACAAATTGTATACACAAATCATTAATTTTTTTACAAATAGAGTCGTGAACAAAAAGAGATAATGCTGGATAAATAAATCTAGACATCCCTTCAACTTTGGTCAACAGGACTCTGCCAATAATGGTTAAATCCCTTTGAAGCCAATTATTGTAGATATTTTGAGCTTTTTTTAGTTTAGGGGAAAAATTTAATTCTTGCCTTTCTGTTAAATCCTTTGTAATACTTATTCCTAAATATTTTATCTTTTGTTTAATCGGGATATTACATAACTCTTTTTCTTGTGACTCATAAAGAGACATTATTTCACATTTTGTTACATTTAACATTAATCCAGAAGCACCAGAAAATGCATTTACTAACTGCAAAGCAGCGGGCAACTGTTCTTTGTCTCTCAAAAAGATAACAGTATCAACTGCCAGCTGAGATAATCTAATTTCTTTACTAAAGATGGTAATTCCTTGAACAGTTGGAGAGTTCAAAATTTTTATGGAAAGAAACTCTACTACTAGAAGAAACAAAAAAGGGGATATAGGGCAACCTTGGCGCACTCCTCTATAAATAGGAAATCTTTTAGAAGTAGTTGGATATAAATTAATAGAGCTATTAATATCTCTATGAAACATTTTAGTAATAGAAATAAATCTCTCCCCAAACCCAAAAGTTTTTAAAGCCCTAAATATAAATTGATGCTCGATTGTATCAAAAGCTTTATGGAAATCAAGAAAAACCATTAAAGCTTCAGATTCCACCAAATTAGAATAATCTAACAAATCCAAAATTAGTCTAATGTTCCAACTTATGTGTCGACCAGCCATGAATCCCGTTTGATACTCACTAATAAATTTCATTTAGACCTTTTTTTAAACGATTTGCATAAATGAGAGATAACAATTTATAATCTACATTCAACAATGTTATTGGACGCCAGTTTTCTAAAATCAAGTTATTTTTATCAGGTTTAGGAAGTAGAGTTATTAATCCTTGTTTCATAGTAGTGGATAGTTCTTTCGATTCAATACATTCCTTATACACTTCAAATAAAGGATTTTCAATTATATCCCAAAAGCAATGATAAAACTCCACTGAAAGCCCATCTGTACCTGGTGACTTATTTTTTTTCATTGAACGGATTGCTGTGGTCATCTCATGTTTTCCTAAATTTTCATCACAAAGGTCTCTAAATTGAGTTGTAATTGGAGGGACAGATAGCTCAATTGACTCGAAAAAATTAGAACATTTTTCTATTTGAAATACAGATTTATACAACTTAGAGTAAAAAGATCCTACATAATTTAAAATAACTTCTGGGTTTGAGGTAATTACATCAATTTCAAGAGAGGAAATCATTTGTCTTTTATAATTTGTTTTTCTAGTGAAAAAAAATAGCTTGTATTTTTTTCTCCTTTTTCTAACCACTTAGCTCTTGAGCGAATAATTGCGCCTTTTGCTGTTTCAGTATATATCTGATCAATTTGAGTTTTTATAGCCTCCAGTTTAAGTTTTTCATCTTCTGTAAGATTATCTTTTTTTAAATAAATGTCTAATTCTGTCATAAGTGCCTGTTCCTTAGTCAAGCTATTATTTTTAACTTGTTTACTAAAATAAATTGCTGACTGCCTAACTTTAAACTTAAAGAACTCCCACTTCTTAGTATATGTCATTTGGTTATCTCCAAAAATTTGTTGTGCTATTTCTCGAACCTGATTGACAAATTTCTCATTACTAAGCAGATTATTGTTCAACTTCCAATATCCTCGTAGACTATTATTTTTAACTTTACAGCCAGAAAGTACCAAAACAACCATTTTATGATCTGAAAGGGGTGCATAAGAATACGTAACCTCTGTTACATATTGGACACAATCAGGATTGACCAACCATAGGTCAATCCTTGATTGTAAGGATCGAGAGGAATTACTCCAAGAGTAACATTTTTCACTACAATTTAAGAACCTCCAAATATCCACAATAGACAGATGAGAAGTCAAAAAAGTAGTATATTTAAATTTAGAGGAGTATGACGTATGTGGAGGGAAACGATCTAAGAAATCATCTGGGGCATCATTAAAATCACCACCCATTATCAAAAGGGCACCTTGATATTTTTTCAACAACACAGTTATAGAATCAGTGACCTCCGTAGACATATTCTTGGCTTGGACTGAAGAATTATAACCATAAACATTACCTAAAACAAAAACAGAATTATCCAGTTTAACGACTATGAATAACCATCTCCCTTCTGTTGAACTGACCGATTCTAAAACGTTACCTTTAAACTTATTCAAAAGAATAGCGACACCTGCCGAGTGATGAGAAGCATGACAACAAAAAATTTGGTCTCCCCACTGAGAACGCCACCATTTAACATCATTTTCACATGAATGCGTCTCTTGTAAAAAAAATTATATTTGCATTAGTACGTCTAACAAAAATAAACAGATTTTCTTTTAATACTGTCACGTAAACCCCTAACGTTAAGAGAAATAATTTTAAAACAACTAAAAACAAAGTCAGACATAAATCTTATTTGGATGTCAGAACAATATTATATAAAGAACCCTGAAACAAGGAAATTCACAAAGCAATCGGTATTGAACAATTCCTAGCTTAGAAGAGTTACATCACCCGGACGAATGTTTTGGAATTTGAAGACTGGGCATACAGTTTCAGAATGACTGGCCAACCAGCATTCAATATACTATTTTCAGTCAGTATTCTTCTTGAAACTCGACAGCCAGTTTTTCTCCATCTATGAAAGCATCCGCTCCACGAAAGTTAGCTCTCTTTCCCTCTTCTCTTGCCACTTTTACCTTTGGCCATAAAAGCCTCCTCTGTTGTCGTTCTGCAAACGTCAGGTCCTCTGTCAGACGAATTCCTCTTTCCTTTAGAGCAGGATGATCCCGTGCCGCTTTCCAAACTTTCTCTCTGTAAACTCGGAGAGCGAACTGAATAATGACTGGCCTAGAGCGATTCTTCTCTGCTCCGAGACGCCCCACTCTGTGAATCACGTCGACATAAAAACGGATGTCATCTGCCTCGTCCGGAGTCAGAATTTTGAGGATCTCAAGGACTCTGTTTCTGATATCTTCTCCATCTGTTTCCTTAAGGTTGATGAGCCTCAAATTCCATCTTTTACTGTAGATCTCAGCTTGATCGCATATGCCTCGAACCAACCGGATCACCTGCTCAATTTGCGATACCTTGTTGTCATTCGCCTTGACCTTTATGGACAGTGATTTCAGCTCCTCGCCCACGAAGTCAACCGTCTTCGAAAGATTAACAATAGTAACTGAATTTTGGGCGAGTTGTTGTTCCATCGATGTAAAGCGATCATTGAGGGCATTGACAGCACGAAGTATATCGGCATTCGAAACTTTAGGATCCTCTTCCTGACAAGTTTTTTTTTGCGAGAGGGCTGTTTGTTGGTGTATCGGGCAATAGAACACATTCTCCAGAAGCCGCATCAAAAAATGAAGAGGGTAACTTTCGGTTTTTATTCTTCGGCATTTTGCAAACTTCACAAGTGTACTGGTCTGTACAAGCTTGGTATCAGTAGATCAATCTATTTCAGCTGAAAATTTAAAAAAAACTTAATGCATTTTCTCTTTATAAGGAGTTTCCACTCCCTGCCTTATTTTTAAAAGTTACAAATTCGCCCAAGAGATGTAAACTCCTCAAAACGCCTCAGAGCTCGAACCAACACTACCGTTCAGGTCGCCATCTTGCGCCACCCCCCTAAATACATAGACTGTAAAAAATATGGACGTAGTATCCGTGACGTCACCCGTAGGATTCTGAAGCGCTAATTTGAAGCTCATAGTGGGCGGGATTCGGCCGTCGCCATCTTGGAATCGCGTCATCGCGCGTCACTCCCGGATAATCAAAAATGGGCAAAAAGGTGGGATGTGGGTGGAGCTGGTTGCTGAAACCACGCCGGCCTAGAGCGACAGTGGTGACAGCAGCGGCAATCCCCCTGTCACTCAATTGACCACGCCCTTAATTATGCTGAACTTTAAGGCTTAATATAACTTAAACCGATGAGTTATAAAAAAATTCACCCCCCTCACAGTTGACATGAAGGGCAAAACTAGCTATATAGACCAAAACCATTTTTTGAACCAGACTGTAAACATACTTTTTTCTGCTGTAAAGTTGGGCATTTTAACATGGAGTGTCAATGGGATTGACTCCCTTTTGCAGCCAGCCTCAAGCGGCCAGTCAATGAATTGCAGTTTCAGTCACTTCCGTGTTGGTTTCACGAGGGAGACCGGAAGGTTGCCCCTTGGTTAAATACAGACTGAACGGCGGCTCAAAACTTCCAACTGCTGCACGCAAGCGTCATCAGAGACCTGCAAGGGACCAGAGTATGGCGCTTTTCCACTACACAGTACCAGCTCGCCTCGGCTCGACTCGACTCGGCTCGGCTCGGCTCGACTCGACTCGGCTCTGTTTGGTTTTCCACTGTGTAAAAGTTGTACCTGTACCTCTACAATAGTACCTGGTTTGTCATAGCGACGCTGCAGGAAACTGCCGTGACGTAATCTTCTACGCGACACACACCCGCTGTCTGCACCTCCTCGTTTGACCACGGCGTATTCTTCCGAGTTGCCATAATATGTAATGGATTGGATATGTCACGCAATCTCTGGCCAAACTTTTAAAAATGGTGGGGTTATTCTGGATACTATTGCTGGCGCGTGCAATGACGACGCAGTGAATAGTGACGATTCTCTCTGACCAATCAGCAGTCTGCTGTGTTTTCACGTCACATTTAGTATCGCCTCAGCTCGCCTCAGCTCGCTTGGAACCTCGCCGGAGGTGGTACGAAAAAAAGTACCTGGAAGCCGGTACAGGTACAACTTTTACACAGTGGAAAACCAAACAGGGCCGAGTCGAGCCGAGGCGAGCTGAGGCGAGCTGGTACTGTGTAGTGGAAAAGCGCCATTAGTATCGCCTCAGCTCGCCTCAGCTCGCTTGGAACCTCGCCGGAGGTGGTACGAAAAAAAGTACCTGGAAGCCGGTACAGGTACAACTTTTACACAGTGGAAAACCAAACAGAGCCAAGTCAAGTCGAGTCGAGCCGAGGCGAGCTGAGGCGAGCTGGTACTGTGTAGTGGAAAAGCGCCAATGTGAGCGGAGTGGAGCCTGCAGCGGCAACAGTTTCCCCTCCGCGCTCCGTGCATTTAATAATCACTCCGCTCCGGGTTCATTATTTCCCGCTCCCGCTCCACTCCTCGCTCACTGATATCAGAAACACCGCTCTGCGTCAAGAAAAAAAAAAATAAAATAAAAAATCAGTATGTTTGAAATATAACAGTCCTGTTCATAACATGTATTAAAATAAAATAATTTATAAAATAAAATAACAGGAGAGTTTGGAACACTACTGTGCAAACTTTATTCCTACCACATGCCAAGCTAATAACATTGTCAGCATTAAAGAGTATAATTTCTGCTTTTTGCAGTGCAAAGTTTGTAATGAAAATAACAATACGTTTTCATCGTAGTTATTTCTGCTCATTCGAAATCGGATACCATTACATTTGTTTTAATGCATTATTGACAGAGCGATTGTGTTGTTCACCTAAAAATACTCAGTATCTAGAAGCCACAAACTAATTCCTTGTGAACTATAATTTACCGCTCATGTCTATTGCCGTGATAATAGCCTTCACATTCTTTCTGATTTGCGTGATCCATCTCTATCAAGCTAGCTAAATTCAATTCAATTCAATTTTATTTGTATAGCGCTTTTCACAATACAAATCGTTGCAAAGCAGCTGTACAAAAAAGTAGGCTACTACAATATATTTAGTAGCTTATTAAATATGTTTAACATGTGAATTCTTGCTTAATATGCAGTGATATTACGGACAGTTGGCGTGAATTGTACTCATTATGGAGCGGTGGTGGAGCGCGTGAAAATGTAGAAATGCAGAAATGTATGTTATTTCGTCCCGCTCCGCCCGCGACATTCGTGTTTTGTCCCACTCCCGCCAGCAAAAGCCCGCATAAAAGTAACCTATACCCCCGTGGGAAAACAGGTCTTTCCGTCATCTCTTTGCTGCATGAAACAAACCCTCGCGCTAATGTGAAGGTAAAGACGATCAGAGTAATAGTAACTTGCGCGTAATGTATGACACACCTATATCGGAGTCTAGGCATGCGTTAGTCCGCTATTGATTCATAAACTATTCATGCTTTCGGGGCTCTGATCCATAGAATTTTTGCGTGAAATTTCAAAATATTTGCATGGATGTCAAAATGAAGGTCCTGTGAGTGTTTTATAATAAATGCTCACCCATAGAGGTGGATCTCGTGAGGGTCAGTGGTGTTTATGCACATAATATGAGCACCAGCATCAACAGATTTAGAATGTATTTGCTGTATTTTTCATTTGTTTATTTTGTAATGGATAAAAACAGTTGATATTCAGTCTGTCCAGTTCAAAGGGACAGGTTTAGTGAGTGGTCTTTTGGCATCTCCCTGTTGTTCTGTTTGGCAGGTTCACTTACTTAAGAAAAAAAATTGCACTGAAGTTATAAAGAATGTTTGAATTAAAGAATTCAGTAGCTTTAAATCTATCTATATCTATATCTATATCTATATATATATATATATATATATATATATATATATATATATATATATATATATATGTGTGTGTGTGTGAGTGTGTGTGTGTGTGTGTGTGTGTTAAAAAGTTAGAACTCAGCAGAGGGTTTTCTTTTAAATTCAGCTTTAATTTAAAGTTTGTTTGTTTGAGTTTTTTTTTATAAGATGCAGTAGAAGAATAAAAAGGCAAAACAAATGTTTTGGTTAATAAAAAAGTTTTAAAAAATAAACACTTTTAGAGGAAATGTCAGGCATAGGAGGGCCTTACAAAATTGACCCGAGAAGAAGGTGGGCCCCGGCATAAAAAAGGTTGAGAACCCCTGGGCTATAGTCAGTGTGTGTTTTTCGCAAGCGGGTTGCTGCTGCTGCGGCGGGGGCGGGGCAGAGGATCGCGATGCCGGCTCAGCATCATGATGTCTATCGGCCATCAGCGATGGACGATGGCATCGTCTATCGACCCAACCCTAATTCACAATATGGCAATGAATATGTATTTTTAAAATAAAGTCAATTCAGATTTCAGATTGAGTATAAATAAGTCATTTGTTAGCATGGCTTTAGCTTTTTGAAAAGGAAAAAGGAAAGGAGGTGAAGTGAGGCCAAGTATGGTGACCCATACTAGGAATTTGTGCTCTGCATTTAACCCATCCAAGTGCACACACACAGTAGTGAACACACACCGTGAACACACACCCGGAGCAGTGGGCAGCCATTGCTGCGGCGCCCGGGGAGCAGTTTGGGGATCGGTGCCTTGCTCAAGGGACTCACCTCAGTCGTGGCATTGAGGGTGAAGAGAGTGCTGGTTATTAACTCCCCCCACCTACAATCCCTGCCAGACCTGAGACTCGAACCTGCAACCTTTGGGTTACAAGTCCGACTCTCTAACCATTAGGCCACGGCTGCCCCTATGTTGTGTGGATGATCAGTTATATTTGCTGACTGCTTATAGCTAGTTGACTGATTTGTTTCAGTATTATAGTCCCCATGAAATCAAAATAGTTTTAAATGGTTTGAATTAACAGAGGTGTTAATTATTGGTAGGGCTGGGCGATAATTCGATAACGATAATTATCACAATATAGTGGGGGGAGTTTTTTCGATAAAACGATAATGACAGTTCGATAAGCGCTCGATAATGTTTACGCACTATGCGTAAGGATGCGCAGGCATTTTGCAGCCTGCACTTCCGGATGCCATGCGCAGTATTTAGTTTACAGCCACAGGGCTGTAGAGTGCGACCATTTCACTCGCATTTGCAACTAAAAATTAGTACGTGCGACTGTAAAAAAAACATATTTAGGAGCACCATGTGCAACTGACCCGATCAGCATATTTGTGTTTGCACTCAGCGGAGCTTCAAAGGTTTCTACGTGTTTTTGCAACGCTGAGTATCACAGACATATCTCACCAATCCTTTCATAAATAAAGTGTAGAGAGAGTGTAGGCTAAATAAGAGACTGATTGTGCAGTAAAGAGAGCGTCGTTGTTTATAATAGAGCTTTGTAATATCGCAAACTAAGATGAGTGACAGCTTTTAATAATTTTTAAGGGAGTTTGTAAATGAGATATTGATCTAATACAGCAGTTAAATGAACAAGAAGTTATTATTAAGTGACTTACATTGATTGACTACAACACTATGCCTGATTTGTTCCATTTCGTTGTCAAAAGTAATCTGAAACAAGTCACAACTGTGCGCATCTCCATTCAAACACAGCTGTGTTTCGTTTATGAATGAAACGTGCGTTTTTAAACGAATCTAATGAAATGATTCAATTTTCCATTCATAAAGACATTCACTTGCTGTATTCCCGAATGAACCATCCGTTCGAACGAATCAAATGAATGATATGATTCAGTAATTAAATCAGTGTCTTACCACCACCTGCTGGCAGATCTGTTCAGTTATTTAAAACTTTGATATTTCTGTATTCAAAATTTTTTATTTAAAACATTAATCTCAACATGAATTTATGATTTTGATTGCACTCATGTCACCTCTGAGCCTCATTAAACATACGAAAAGGTAAAAACAAAGGTAAAAAAACAAAAATCCCCTGTAAATCACTTTGAGGAGTCAAATATCACCTTGTTATAGGAAGGCAAATTTTTTATCAGAGTTTTAATTATTGTTTAGAATGTGCTCCTAAATTTTTTTAAGTTAGGAGCACAAGTGCTCCTAGCAAGAAAAGTAAGCGTAGAGCCCTGAGACATTTTTTTTTTTTATATATATATATATATTTATATTTTTATATTTATACAAAATGTGTTAAATCAGCTGCACAAAGGGATTGGCATGCTGAAAAGATTTGTCTATTCTTATTTTTGTTGAATGATAAATATCATTAAAAATCACTCTGCATTTACAGTCAGAACCATGTTACAAGTGTTGTATCATATTACACTTATTATTTTTATAAAAACGTTTTATATATTCTATTAATATTAATAATATTGTATTCTATTGATGTTGATTTTACTAGTAATATTCTAATCTGTATTCTACCTCAATTGATCATTGTTTGGAAAGTATTTGTCATGTTCTGACAATAAGCCATAAATAATAATTAACTGTCAGTTTTTTCTTTCATTTAGGAGTAAAAATCTGCCTTTAAAATTGATAGATATAAAGATTAGACATTTATCGTGATAATTATCGATATCGACTGATGTGAAAAAATTATCGTGATTCGTGATATTTTTTTTTTTTTTGCCATATCGCCTAGCCCTAATTATTGGACCTAAAAACCTCTGCATGTAATAACCTAAAACACTGTCTAATACTTGACGGCTGTTCTGTCAATTCTTTGTCATCAATTAGAAACCTAGGTGTGCTATTTGATAGCAATCTTTCCTTCAAAAGCCACATTTCTAACATTTGCAAAACCGCATTTTTCCATCTAAAAAAAATATAAAAATTATGACTTATGCTCTCAATGTCAAATGCCGAAACGTTAATTAATGTGTTCATGACCACATTAGACCATATTATATTAGCAAGACCACGAGAACCTGATGAGTCATCTGCAATCTGACATTGGAACAAACTGGTGGTTTTGTCTGGCCAGAGGAAAACTAGTCCCCCGTCTGAGCCTGGTTTCTCCCAAGGTTTTTTTCTCCATTTTTGTCACCTGTGGAGTTTTGGTTCCTTGCCGCCATCGCCTCTGGCTTGCTTAGTTGGGGACACCTAACTTTCAGCAATATCGTATACTTGAAAATTGATTGTTTACAATACTGCATTATTGACACTCTGTTGTCATGTTTAATATTGTGAAGTTGCTTTGACACAACCTGTATTGTTAAAAGCACTATATAAATAAAGATGACTTGACTTGACTTGAATAATTTGGCTTTTAGCTTGAATATGTGAACCTTAATCTTATAGCTAACTCTTAGCTAATGTGCTCCAAAGCAATGACAAAACTCACATTTAGAATATACATGCATTAAAATTTTACAGTCACTCTCTACCACTAACACGGATCAACAATTTGACATCTCAGCTTTGCATCAGATTTTCTGTCCAATCAACTGGAAACTCGAATCTGAAGAGTCTAAACACAGCTTTGAAAGTGAAGTGACATGTGGCCAAGTATGGTGACCCATACTCAGAATTTGTGCTCTGTCTTTAACCTATCCAAGTGCACACACACCCGGAGAAGTGGACAGCCATATTGCTGTGGTGCCCGGGGAGCAGTTTGGGGGTCAGGTTACAAGTCCAACTCTCTAACAATTAGGCCACGATCCAAAAGCCAGGGTGTAATTACTGTTATTTTTGGAACCACTTTAGCAACACACTAGCAACCACTAAGAACACTTTAGCAGATGACTAGCAATGTTCTGGCAACCACCCAGAACAGCCTTTCTCAATTTTATCAGTTCTTTCTCTGGCGTCATTCTTACAATCCACATGAGCTTTGTTGACATCAAAAGAAAATTATTTGAAAATAAACTCAAACATCTTGGTGGGGGTAATGCAAGTATGATGACATCCACTCAGCACTGTAAAAACAGTGTCAGTCAGATCCGTTATAAAACAACTTACATGTAACAACTTGTTGACACAGATGCTAGATGAAAAATAAAATGAGACCCACCTTACCCTTTTGCTCTGAATACCCATACAAAAAACTCACAGTAACCACACACAATGAACACAAAAGCTTTGTTACACTGAGCTCTACTTACAAAAGCTTCTAGCTGAGGTGTGTGCTTTTCAATAAACAGTTATTCGGGGCATCTGGCACTGGGGTATGATCACTGCAGGTCAACCTGAATGCAGTTCACATTGCTAATGATGAACTCTAAAAATGTTGTTTTTACATAAATTTCTTAAATGTATTAATATTGTGTTTGATTCCCAGCTTCAAGCCAGTATGAAGTACCATGATATTTTTATGTACCCATCTATCCTGCTACTTAACTCAAATGGCCTGCTGCAGTTGGTTCTTGATATGGTAAATAATTTTTGACTTTTCAGTGTGAGTTAAATCTCTTGTCGAGGGAATTAGATATTACGTCAATAGTAGTAATCTATTCATCTGGAAATATGCAACAATTCTAACCCAATACAAAACACCCTACAAAAGGAATGAACCTGTACACAAGCCCTTGTCCAAAAAAAAATTTTTTTGGATCCAGCCCTAAGGGGGAACAAGTATTCAACAAGTATTCAACTGGATAAATGGATGTGGTGACAGAATTAACTGGGATAAATAAAACAGGAATTTCGGTTATTTCAGTAAGATCTTATTTGTTTCTAACCCGATGGCCTGATCTTTTTATTTTATTTTATTTTTTATTTATTTATTTATTTTTATTTTTTGGGGAGCGTTTAGGAGTGATTCTTAATTATGAAAGAAATCCTACTGGTATTCCTACAAGATTTTATGACAAACCTTGTTCCAAATATCTTTGAACAAGTAAGTCAAAGCAAAACTGATAAAATAATACTAATAATACTACTAATAATAATTTATAAAATTTACATTATGTTATCTTGAGATTCTGGTTTGATTCCATTAGGACTGGTTCTTACTGGGTAACAATTCCATTTGCATTCCTTTAGGATTCCCTCATGCCAGATAAAAGCTATGTTATGTCAACAGGTTAACACAAGTAGTCACACTAAGCTCTAGGTACATTTTACATAAACAGCTTTAACCCACCATCAACCCATAGCGGACATTGGAGTTTCCCGTTTTCCAGTAAAACCTGATACAAATGTTGCAAAGCTTCAGCATTATACAAACACACTGCATTCCCAAATAACACAGTGCTATGACGTCACGCACCTCTATCCATCTCTGTGTCTCACGAAAAGCAGGTTCGGGCGCCGGATCGGTGTGATGATGATGATTATGATGAGCCTGCAGAAGAAGATGCCGTCCAGCATCTGAACCTGAACTCGCCGTTTAGAACTGGTGCCTTATTTAAAAACCCACCTCACGCCAGATGTGTGACAGAAAGTCACGCAACTCGCCAGGTGAAGTTATTTGAGTCTCTGTGTGTTTCGTAACGCAGAGCTGCTCAGCTGCTGCACTTTGTTGATGACATGAGAGACGTCAGAGCGTCGCCGATCCGCGGTGCGGACAAATCAGAACGCAGCATCGCATCCCAGCACGGCCCACCGAACCAAACAGCCAATAATAAACAGGAAGTGAGTTAAACTTCACTTCCCAGCACCGCCTAACTCACAAGCCTACTTTACACATCCTACTCCAGAGGATTAATATCATACGTTTCTTAAATAGGTAATGAGTAAACACATTTTAACCTTAAAAAAAAAACCAGTAAAAGTAACCATTACCAGTAACGAATCATTGAATTAGATTACAAGATCAAACATTTGTTTTCTACTTACTATATTACCAACATTCAATTCTACGTCATAAAATTACATTACAAACAGTAAACCAACCGATTAATGTTTAATTTGTTACTAGTGGTCGCTTGTAAACAATATGATAAAATCAGGTGCTCTTGTATAAGTACTCAGATACAACGACAATAACTTTTTAGCACTGTCATAAAATGACCCAATAAATATTAGTAGTGTTTGAACTGTTACGAAATAAATCGTTCACTGGTGTCTAATCAGTATTGCCATCTAGGGGATATACAGGCTATTGTTAAAAAGTGTCTAAAAATGGGCAGAGCTGTCTATACGTTGTCTCTGATTAGTCAGAGATTAGTTTGCATAATACTTTCTTTAATTAACGTCAGTGTTTCTTAATTTATTTTGCTATTTCTTGTCTTTATTAGAAATTAAATTATTGTCAATGTAGCACATAGACTGCGTTGTCAAATATTAAATGTTAGTTTTTGCTAAGCGCGGATAAGCATGGACCAATCACAGTCGTTCCTGAATATTTTTTATGATAACTGCATATTGCGTGGAAGCTTAAATTTAAACGATTATACATTTTAGTGTACAAATGTCTAATATAAAACGAGTCCAGAGATTTCAGTGCTAAGTAGAAAGGACAATTTAAGTGTCAGGTGAGTTAGACATCAATGTGTGTGTGTGTGTGTCAGCCTTCCTTTATCTTCACATTTAGAGTGTACACCAGGGCCGTGCACAGACATTTTGAGGGGCAGTGGGCCAAACCAAAAAAGGGGCACTAAGGGGGTGGGTTGTTAATACAGATTATCCAGTTGTTACAAATATACAATTAAAAGAGAAGACAGCACACTCTGTAATAATTTCATACTTTAATTTAGATGTTTTGATAAGAGTGGGCACAGTCTCTGAGCCTACTTCTGCCTCATCTTAAAAGGAAATAGGGGAGAGTGGGGTAAGTTGGCACATGCTGAGTTATGCCGCGTTCCAGGCAACCTGTGTTTTTCCAACCTTCTACCAGTGAAAGTGCACTGGAACGGCAGTCAAACCCATGACTTGCCACTCGTGAACTCGTACTAGACCGATGTACTCCCAGTTAGGAGTTCTGACGTAACATAGCCCGCGAAAAAACAATGTCAGCCCTAATGGGTGCGGTGTTTATGCAAGTAGTACACGGTGGAAAAATAGAGCTTAGGAGAATATAACGTTGCAATCAAATTAATAATAATATAAAAATAATAATAATTCATAAATGTGCCTAGGCAGTTTGCAATAAGCAATTATGTGCAGCTGAGGTGTTTATCCTTTCCATTCCCAAAATTTATCTTGCATGATTGCATGATGAAACGCAAAGGAAAAAACAAGAGCTCTACATCTAATGTCCTTACAGAAGAAATGGAACTTGGTATTCCTGTCGGTGTTGGAGTTGAACCTGCCGCTCATTTCATATCAGACCATGAATACAGCCAACAAAGTTCCGATCTCTCTCGGAGTGAGAGTCAAGTCCTCGAGTCAGCCTGTGCCTCTAACCAAGATACGCCTGTGAAACCTCAGCAAAAAAAACCTTGCGGTGACATTTTTGTGGCTTTGACATCTAAAATCAAGGAGAGTGCAGACAGTCTCGGAAAAATGATATTCAAAAACACCTTGAGTATCGAGGGTCTCAAAATATCTATCGACTTTGTGTTTGAAGAAGTCAAAGCATTGAAAACCGACGTGAAAACTGTAAACCAAGATCTCTGAGCTTGAGCAAAAGCTGAATGAAGCCGAACAATATCAGCGCCGATGGAATCTTCGCCTGTACAGAATTCCTGAACAATCTGATGAAAACATCAAGCTGAAAGTTTCCAACATCTGTGCTGCTGTTGTTCCTGATTCAAGCATGGCGATTCAAGATGACATCGATATTGTGCATCGTCTGGGAAAGCTGGACAACAGGCCAAGACCGGTGATTATTCGTTTCACGAAAAGATCTGCGCAGGAATTGGTGTGGCGGCAAGCGAAGCACTCTGATTACCTCAGAAATCACAAGCTGAGATTTACCGAAGATTTGACTCAGGCTGACAGGATGCTAAGGATGAAACTGTGGCCGTTGGTGGAAGCTGCTAGAAAGGAAGGGAAGAGAGCGTTCTTTGTCGGCAGGCAGGCGTTTGTTGATGGGAAAGCCGTGCATCCACCACCCTGAAGAAGTGAACTTGCGGTCTTATAACAACCGAAGGGAAGAGATAGCATTTTTTTTTTTTTTTTTTCTGGTGTACGGGCGTTTGTAGATTGAAAGCCGTGCATCCTCCTCCCTGAAGAAATGTACTTGCGGCCTCGTTACGCATACACACTTTTCTCAACCTGTTGCTCTTGTAAGTTCTTTCTCTTAGTCTAGTGCCAAAGATTTACTGTATATTATTTGAAGTAATTCTTTGGTTAACCCAGCCATAGGTTAACAATTACATTGTTCACTTGTTTTTAATTGGGAATGGAATTCTTCAAGTTGTTACTGTTTCTTTCTATTCACTGTTTACACTTTTAATTCATATATCTACTTATGTCATTTTCGTTAATTACTCTTAATGCCAGGGGTTTGAGGTTAAATGTTAAACGCAAGGCTTTATTCTTATTTGCTAAGCAGCAAAAGTCTGACTTTTGTTTTTTTTTCAAGAAGTTCATTCAACTCCCAATGGCGTTAATTTCTGGAAAGCACAATGGGGTAATGATATTTGGTTTGCGCATGGGTCTGAACACTCAGCTGGAGTAGCAATTTTGAAAAGTAGGTTTTCAGGGGATGTTTTATATTCTGATGCAGACTCACTTGGTCATTATATTCTTTTAGTTGCCAAGGTTGATCTTTTGACAGTAATTCTTGTAAATGTTTATGGGTACAACTCTAAAAGTGAAAATGATGACTTGTTTGATACCTTAGAATCTCGCTTAACACATTGTTTATCTAAATTCCCCACTTCACTTATATTAATTGGAGATGATTTTAACGTTACTTTAGACAATTCCCTTGACAGATGGCCTCCTCCATTTTCTTCCAGCCTTTATGCAGAAATTTGGTATAAAAGACATTTGGAGGGAGAAATCTCCTAACTTAAAGTCCTTTACATGGAACAATGTACTGCCATGTCTCGTATTGATTATTGGCTAGCTTCTTGTAGCTTTCAGAAAGAAAACATTTTAATCAACATTCTTCTGATGCCTCTGACAGACCATAAAGCAGTTTCTATTAATGTTGGCCTACAATCTTTTTCCAACAACCATAATAACTCGTATTGGAAACTTAATAATTCAATTCTGGACAACGAATCTGTTAAGGTGACCATTTGCAGTTTGATTGCACATTATTGAAATTTAGCTCAACTGAGTAATGATTATTGTAATAACTGGGAATTATTGAAGTTTGAAATGGGTAAATCTTTAAGAAATTATGGAAGTGTATTAGCTAAAGCCAGAAAACATGAAGAAGAAAATATAATTTCAAAGATTACAGCTTTAACTCAAAGATCTCCCCCTATTTTCTCAGACAGTGAAAAAATGGAACTGATCACTCTTCAAAACCCCGATCGCGCCAAAAGGGGCGGAGAAATCGGCTATATAAGCGTGCATTTCGCCATAGGATCTCAGATCCTTCTCCTTCAGCGACGACTTCACATCGTCGCTGACACTGACTGACCTTCAATCGAGAAAGAAGCCTCTCGCCCTTGAAGAGCCTCGCAGCGGATCCGCCTGCTCGTCGGTTTTGACGCTTCAAGCAGCTGACAGCGATTCCCTGCCGCGATCCGGCGATAGAAGAGCATATTTCCAAAGAGCAAATTTCATTGGCGTTGTTGCAAATGCCATTTCTGTTGCTCGTGCAGAGCCCCTCTGCATGCTGTGGACAGTCACGCTGTCTCGTGCTTGGGCTCCGCCCATGCCGAAGCCGCGCTCACTGAGATGGATTGTTCCCACTGCGGGGACATGAGTCTCGAGTCTTTGCGCTCGCGGCTAGCTTTCTTTTCAGAAAGTAACCCCGCCCCTCGCGCCCTCCCGCTTTCTTCTTCACAAGAGCCTGTGAAGAAAAAGCAGCGGGGCAGAGCGACTCAGCACACGGTGATTGATGAGCTCACGCCGGCTGATCCCCGCGTGCCTCACCTTCACCACACGAAGAGGAATTTCCTGTTCTCTTCATTCATCCAGACCAAAATCCCTCGGCTGCTGCGAGCAATATGGTTTCTTTTGGAGTGAGTGAGGAGGAAGCCATGGATGACAGCATGTCTCTGGCTGCATCTGAGGGAGAGGAGCTGTCGGGCTCGCCGCATGACCCCGCCCCCTTTCCATCTACTCAACCCAGCACCGCCAGCGCTGGTATGGACGCCGAACTGTTCCGCGTTCTATCAAAGGCTGTTGAAGAGCTGGAACTGAATTGGTCTCCTCCTGAGGAGCCTGTACGGAGTCGTTTGGACGAGTGGTTCCTGCCGGGTCGCCGCCAAGCCCCTCGTCAACGAGCCTCGCAGTTCTTCCCGGAAGTTCACGGCGAGATCTCCAAATCCTGGCGCGCTCCGTACTCCGCCCGCCTTCACGACGGTTGACGGCGCTGAAGAAAGGGGATATGACAAGTTGCCCCCCCTGGATGAGTCTGTGGCCGCGCATCTGTGCCCGCCCACTGCCATCGGCTGGAAGGCAAAGGCAACTCACCCGTCCAAGCCATGCAGAATCACTTCAGCTCTTGCTCAACGAGCTTATTCTTCGGCTGGACAGGCAGCATCAGCACTGCACTCAATGGCGGTCCTCCAAGTTTACCAGGCTAAACTCCTCCGCGTATGGATGAGGCCGGCATGGATGACGCTGCGTTCCGTGAGCTACGCAGCGCGACCGACCTGGCGTTGTGTGCTACTAAGATGACGGCACAGGCGATTGGCAGATCGATGGCCAGCTTAGTGGTGCTGGAGCGCCACTTGTGGCTAAACCTAACGGAGATCAAGGACACTGATAAAGTCGCCTTCCTTGACTCCCCCATTTCTCCAACTGGTCTGTTCGGTCCAGCAGTAGAGGGGTTTGCGGAACGCTTCACCGCCGCTCAGAAGTCGTCCCAGGCGATGCGACACTTCTTGCCTCGCACAAGCTCTGCAACGGCTCCTAGTCGCCCCAAACCGGCGCCGACTCAGCAGCCTGCAAAGACCGCCCCGCCAGCTACTCAGACAACCCCCCAGGTGGAGCCACGTCATCGCTCCCGCTCGGCAAGGCGCTATCCTTTCCCTAAACGTCAGGGACCCCGACCCAAGGTCGTGTTGGACCAGGCGCCTCCAGCGTCTTCCTGATTTAAAAGTCAGGAAGAGGAAGGGGTCAAGTCCCGCCGGAGCCGGACCAGCCCCCAAGATGTCTCTCTCTTCAGCCTCCAAACACCCCGTTCTGTTCCGGGTACAGAGCGCTGCATGTTTACAAAAAAATACAGCTGTAACTCACGGGCCCTTTCAGTCAGCGCCCTTACAGCTTACCACTGTGATAGCGGAGAAAATAAAAAACAAACATTTTCAAAAAGAGAGCAAATTTCCTCTTCCAGAGTTTTCGAGCGGCGATCAACCACTCGAATCAATACAACCCCTCACCACACGGGCCGAGGCTTGGAAAGCCATCCCCGGAGTGTCAAAATGGGTTATGGGCATAATAGAACGAGGCTATAAACTTCAGTTCGCTCGAAGACCACCCCGCTTTCACGGAGTGGTCTCCACCTCAGTTCACAGCACAAACATAGAGGTTTTGCGTACAGAGGTGAGGAATTTGTTGGCAAAAGGTGCTGTGGAAACGGTTCCCCCAGCACAGAGCGAATCAGGCTTTTACAGCCGTTACTTCCTCGTCCCCAAAAAGGATGGCAGCCTGAGACCCATCCTCGACCTCAGACGTTTGAATCGCGCCCTCATGAGACGGCCATTCAGAATGCTCACGCTGAAACAGATCCTCTCGCAAATACGCACAGGGGACTGGTTTTGCTCGATGGATCTGAAAGATGCATATTTTCATATCCAAATTGCCCCCCGACACAGGCAATTCTTGAGATTCGCCTTCGAGGGAGTGGCTTATCAGTATACAGTCCTTCCGTTCGGACTGTCTCTAGCTCCCCGCACATTTACGAAGTGCATGGACGCGGCTCTTTCCCCTCTGAGGCAGATGGGAATCCGCGTTCTGAACTACCTCGATGACTGGCTCATTCTGGCCCAGTCAGAGAACGAGCTAATACATCACAGATCCGTGATCCTCAGCCACTTGGAGTGCCTAGGACTCAGGGTCAATTTTGCCAAGAGCGTTCTGTCCCCCAGTCAACGTATTTCGTTCCTGGGAGAAGTTTTCGACTCCATTCAAATGAAGGCAATGGTTGCGCCGCAGCGAGCTCAGGCCATCCGGAAGCTCGCGGCCTCCTTCAAAATCGGAGCCCTTCGCCCTCTCAAAGCCTTTCAGAAGATGCTGGGTCTTATGGCTTCAGCATCTCCGGTACTCCAGCTGGGCCTTCTTCGAATGCGTCCTCTGCAGTACTGGTTGAAACCGAAAGTTCCTCCTCAGGCCTGGCGTCTAGGGCGCCTGCGCATCAAGGTAGATCGGACCTGTATCACAGCTCTGACTCCTTGGAAGAGCCTTCCTTGGATGGAACAGGGCGTTCCCCTGGACATGGCATGCAGAAGGAAGATGGTCTCGACAGATGCGTCCAACTCAGGTTGGGGAGCTCTGTGCGACGGCCAGCCGGCATTCGGCCAATGGTCGAAAGCCGAAAAACGCCTCCACATCAACTGCCTAGAGATGCTAGCAGTGTGTTTAGGCCTCCATACGCTTCTGCCAGTCTTAAAGGGACACCACGTCTTTGTCCGCTCGGACAATATGACGGTGGTCTCATACATAAATCACCAGGGAGGTCTTTCGTCGAGACGCCTTTTCACATTAGTGGAACGTCTCTTACGATGGGCTCAGCTCAACTTTCGCTCGCTCAGAGCGACTCATGTGCCTGGCAGGTTGAATCAAGGAGCAGACATGCTGTCTCGGAGCAACGTCTCCTCAGACGAATGGATGCTTCATCCCCAGGCGATGCAGACCCGAGTTTGTGTGACATATCAGTGATTTTGTCATTTCTTCAGGAGCTGTTGGACAAGGGACGTTCTCCCTCCACGCTCAGAGTCTATGTGGCAGCCATAGCGGCATTTCATGACTCTATGGACGGTCAGTCTGTGGGAAAGAACGATCTGATCGTTCGCTTTCTGAAGGGGTCGAGACGGCTTAACCCTCCTCGCCCCATCACGGTTCCCACTTGGGACTTACCCACAGTGCTGAGAGCTCTGAAGAGTCCTCCATTTGAGCCGCTACAGTCTGTTGACCTTCGACCTTTGACGCTAAAAACTGCCCTGCTGCTGGCATTGGCATCAGTCAAGCGTATGGGTGACCTACAGGCTCTGTCTGTGAATCCTGTATGCCTGGAATTCGGGCCGAATGACTCTAAAGTCATCCTGAAACCAAGATACGGCTATGTACCTAAGAGTCTCTCAACACCGTTTAGAGACCAGGTTATTTCCCTCTTGGCACTTCCCCCCTCGGAGCAAGACCAAGACTTTAATCCCCTCTGTCCTGTTAGGGCATTGAGTTGTTATTTGGAGCGTTCGGCTTCTTTTAGGAAGTCAGAACAGCTCTTTGTCTGTTTTGGCGGCCGCACCAAAGGGCTTTCGGTCACAAAACATAGACTATCCAAATGGATAGTGGATGCCATCATGCTGGCTTACTCTTCCTTGGGTCTGCCATGTCCCATGGGGGTAAGAGCCCATTCGACTAGAGGCGTCGCCTCGTCATGGGCCTGGTCCAGCGGAGTATCCATTGCAGAAATATGTGCGGCGGCCGGCTGGGCCTCACCGTCCACATTTGCTAGGTTTTATAATCTAGACGTCCCTGTCTTGCAGACTAGGGTCCTTTCTGCATGAGGAATTTGTTACCAGAATTGTTATGTATGCACTTGGCCTCTGGGAGTTTCCAAGTGTATCGTTTCCTTGGAACGGAATGTTCATTAGGTTTTCCTGATTGAGCAAGTTGGCTTCTACTAGCCCATTCTGCGCTAGGGCCATACAGTCGTTCCTCTACCTTAGCAACGGCGGGATTGTACTGGTTCCCCATAAGCGTCTTACGACGCAGTACGAGTGAAGTATCGACAGGGAACGTACTCGGTTACTTTCGTAACCTCGGTTCCCTGAGATACGGGAACGAGTACTGCGTTGCTGGCCGTTGCTAAGTAGCTGCACGACTCAGTCGTCGCTTCAGTCGAAGAACCTGAGATCCTATGGCGAAATACACGCTTATATAGCCGATTTCTCCGCCCCTTTTGGCGCGATCGGGCGCGAATAATCGCCATAGGCTCTTGCAGCTCCGCTGCCGAGACATTGGTTTGTTTTATCTCACTGCACAAACCAATGGTCGTGCAGTTACACTTGCGTTATTGAAATGCTTCAGTCTCAGGAGAAAAAGGAGCTTTTTCCCCATAAGCGTTTTACGACGCAGTACTCGTTCCCGTATCTCAGGGAACCGAGGTTACGAAAGTAACCGAGTACGTTTCTGCTTCTAAGGAAAATGGGTTCATGCAGTGTTACTGAAACTCTGTCCTACATTACAATCCCATTATGGGTAACACTTTATAATAACTATCCGTTATAACTAGTTAATAGATCATCAATAAACTGTTAGTTAATGAGTTATAAATGACTTGTTAAATAACAGTTAATAGTTTGTTATATATTTATAACTGTGCCTTATAGATAGCCAATAGATAACTTACAAACTGTTCGTTAACAAGTTATAAATGACTTGTTAACTGTATTTTAATGATTTATAACTATACCTAATAAATTAGTAATAGATCATGAACAAGCTGTTAGTAAATTACTTACTAAAGACTTGTTACGTATCAGTTAATAGTTTATATATGTTATTGGGACGTTATTCTAAAGTTGCAACTATTCTTCATTTATTAATTGTTAGTAAATGAGGAATAGTTGCAACTTTAGAATAACGTCCCACTAACATACATAAGCTAATAACTAACACTTAACTAAAATATTAACTCACACTTTACAGATCAGTTGTTCATAGTTTCACCATCTACTAATACCAGTGAAACTTTGTAGAACAGCAAATGGATGGAACAAGTTCAAGCTACAGAACTTTGATGTGATATTTAAAATATAAAATTTTTGTACCTCAACCTTGTTCCACCCATAGGCTTTTCTGTGTACTGTATTTTACCAAAGAAGTACCTGGATTTATCTCAGTATTTTGCACATCACTGCTGGTTCACTCAGTATAGAGGGTCCAAGGTGTGATAAAACATGTTCATATCAATAATACCAATGGCTAGATTTTTATTTATTTTGTTTTCATGTTTAGCACAAAAAAGTGCCCAAACCTCATGGGTTTGTATTCTGTTGCATACTGCTGTTCTGCCATGTGATGGCTCAGTATGTGTGTTTCTATTCATGAAACACAATGTTCAACATTTCATCTGTGGAGTTTCTTTGGTGTTAGTTATTAGCTTATCTATGTTATTGGGACGTTATTCTAAAGTTGCAACTATTCCTCATTTACTAACAGTTAATAAATTAAGAATAGTTGCAACTTTAGAATAACGTCCCAATAACATATATAAACTATTAACTGATACTTAACAAGTCTTTAGTAAGTAATTTACTAACAGCTTGTTCATGATCTATTAATATTTTATTAGGTATAGTTATAAATCATTAAAATACAGTTAACAAGTCATTTATAACTTGTTAACTAACAGCTTGTAAGTTATCTATTGGCTATCTATAAGGCACAGTTATAAATAATTAGCAAACTATAAACTGTTATTTGACAAGTCATTTATAACTCATTAACTAACTCGTTTATTAATGGTCTATTAACTAGTTATAACAGATAGTTATAAATCATTAACAAACTATTAACTGTTATTTAACAAGTCATTTATAACCCATTAACTAACAGTTTATTAATGATCTATTAACTAGTTATAACGGATAGTTATTATAAAGTGTTACCCTATTAGGTACATGAAAAAAAAACTTTTGCAATGGAGAAAGACACTTATTAATGTGTTTGAAGTGTTTTCCATGTATTTTTACGTTAAGCTCGGAAAACAGCGTTTCTGCTCAGAAGAAAAGTGGGTTCATGCAATGTTACTGAAACTCTGTCCCACATTAACATCTTATTCTGTGTATGAATAAAATACCTTTTGCAATGTATAAATACACTTAAGTGTTTTCCATGTATTTTTATGTTAGAGGCTGAAAGCTCAGAAAACAGCGTTTCTGCTCAGAAGAAAAGTGGGTTCATGCAATGTTACTGAAACTCTGTCCCACATTACTGAAACTCTGTCCTACATTAAAATCCTATTCTGTGCATGAATAAAATACATTTTGCAATGTAGAAATACACTAATTAATGTGTTAGAAGTGTTTTCCATGTATTTGTATGTTAGAGGCTGAAAGCTCAGAAAACAGCATTTCTGCTTCTAAGGAAAATGGGTTCATGCAGTGTTACTGAAACTCTGTCCTACATTAAAATCCTATTCTGTGCATGAAAAAATACCTTTTGCAATGGAGAAAGACATTTATTAATGTGTTAGAAGTGTTTTCCATGTATTTTTACGTTAAAGGCTGAAAGCTCAGTAAACAGCGTTTCTGCTCAGAAGAAAAGTGGGTTCATGCAGTGTTACTGAAATTCTGTCCTACATTAAAATCCTATTCTGTGCATGAAAAAAAATACCTGGTAACACTTTCTATGAAGCCCCTATTTATAACACATTATAAGGGTATTTCTAAGGCATTATAATAAATGCATAATGCATTATAAGAAACCTTATAATATGTTATACTATCTCATGAATAATCATAACAACAATTATAATACATTATAATACTTGAGTATTTGAGGTTATAACTTTTAAGATTATGATCATTTATAACACATAATGAACGGCATATCAAATCTTTTTAATTTATAATGGACTATATCATATTACATTTATTTTTTTACATTATATTACGCTTTATTTTGATGGTCCCCTAAGTCTATTGACTATCAGCTTAAACTTTCTAACTACATGCCAACTAACACTATAGAGTATTAGTAGGCTTAGGTTATGGTTGGGCTAGGTAGAATGTTCATGTACTTACTTAATCATGCACAGACTGCAAATTTAAAGTGGGACCGAGATTCAGCTTGCATTGCCTGAACCAACTTTGTTCTGCGCTGAAACGCTGTTTTCTGACATTTCAGGGTCTAACTTCAAAAATCATGCAAAACACTTCTAACACCTTCAGATATGTTTCTCTGTGTTGCAAAATAGGTTTTATTCATGCACAGACTGCAAATTTAAAGTGGGACAGAGATTCAGCTTGCATTGCCTGAACCAACTTTGTTCTGCGCTGAAAAGCTGTTTTCTGACATTTCAGGGTCTAACTTCAAAAATCATGCAAAACACTTCTAACACCTTCAGATATGTTTCTCTGTGTTGCAAAATAGCTTTTATTCATGCACAGGGTGTAAATTTAAAGTGGGACAGAGATTCAGCTTGCATTGCCTGAACCAACTTTGTTCTGCGCTGAAACGCTGTTTTCTGACATTTCAGGGTCTAACTTCAAAAATCATGCAAAACACTTCTAACACCTTCAGATATGTTTCTCTGTGTTGCAAAATAGGTTTTATTCATGCACAGAGTGTAAATTTAAAGTGGGACAGAGATTCAGCTTGCATTGCCTGAACCAACTTTGTTCTGCGCTGAAACGCTGTTTTCTGACATTTCAGGGTCTAACTTCAAAAATCATGCAAAACACTTCTAACAACTTCAGATATGTTTCTCTGTGTTGGAAAATAGCTTTTATTCATGCACAGACTGCAAAGTTAAAGTGGGACCGAGATTCAGCTTGCATTGCCTGAACCAACTTTGTTCTCCGCTGAAACGCTGTTTTCTGACATTTCAGGGTCTAACTTCAAAAATCATGCAAAACACTTCTAACACCTTCAGATATGTTTCTCTGTGTTGCAAAATAGGTTTTATTCATGCACAGACTGCAAAGTTAAAGTGGGACCGAGATTCAGCTTGCATTGCCTGAACCAACTTTGTTCTGCGCTGAAAAGCTGTTTTCTGACATTTCAGGGTCTAACTTCAAAAATCATGCAAAACACTTCTAACACCTTCAGATATGTTTCTCTGTGTTGCAAAATAGCTTTTATTCATGCACAGAGTGTAAATTTAAAGTGGGACAGAGATTCAGCTTGCATTGCCTGAACCAACTTTGTTCTGCGCTGAAAAGCTGTTTTCTGACATTTCAGGGTCTAACTTCAAAAATCATGCAAAACACTTCTAACACCTTCAGATATGTTTCTCTGTGTTGCAAAATAGCTTTTATTCATGCACAGCGTGTAAATTTAAAGTGGGACAGAGATTCAGCTTGCATTGCCTGAACCAACTTTGTTCTGCGCTGAAACGCTGTTTTCTGACATTTCAGGGTCTAACTTCAAAAATCATGCAAAACACTTCTAACACCTTCAGATATGTTTCTCTGTGTTGCAAAATATGTTTTATTCATGCACAGAGTGTAAATTTAAAGTGGGACAGAGATTCAGCTTGCATTGCCTGAACCAACTTTGTTCTGCGCTGAAACGCTGTTTTCTGACATTTCAGGGTCTAACTTCAAAAATCATGCAAAACACTTCTAACACCTTCAGATATGTTTCTCTGTGTTGCAAAATAGGTTTTATTCATGCACAGACTGCAAATTTAAAGTGGGACAGAGATTCAGCTTGCATTGCCTGAACCAACTTTGTTCTGCGCTGAAACGCTGATTTCTGACATTTCAGGGTCTAACTTCAAAAATCATGCAAAACACTTCTAACACCTTCAGATATGTTTCTATGTGTTGCAAAATAGGTTTTATTCATGCACAGACTGCAAATTTAAAGTGGGACAGAGATTCAGCTTGCATTGCCTGAACCAACTTTGTTCTGCGCTGAAACGCTGTTTTCTAACATTTCAGGGTCTAACTTCAAAAATCATGCAAAACACTTCTAACACCTTCAGATATGTTTCTCTGTGTTGCAAAATAGGTTTTATTCATGCACAGACTGCAAAGTTAAAGTGGGACCGAGATTCAGCTTGCATTGCCTGAACCAACTTTGTTCTGCGCTGAAACGCTGTTTTCTGACATTTCAGGGTCTAACTTCAAAAATCATGCAAAACACTTCTAACACCTTCAGATATGATTCTCTGTGTTGCAAAATAGGTTTTATTCATGCACAGACTGCAAATTTAAAGTGGGACAGAGATTCAGCTTGCATTGCCTGAACCAACTTTGTTCTGCGCTGAAACTCTGTTTTCTGACATTTCAGGGTCTAACTTCAAAAATCATGCAAAACACTTCTAACACCTTCAGATATGTTTCTCTGTGTTGCAAAATAGGTTTTATTCATGCACAGACTGCAAAGTTAAAGTGGGACCGAGATTCAGCTTGCATTGCCTGAACCAACTTTGTTCTGCGCTGAAAAGCTGTTTTCTGACATTTCAGGGTCTAACTTCAAAAATCATGCAAAACACTTCTAACACCTTCAGATATGTTTCTCTGTGTTGCAAAATAGCTTTTATTCATGCACAGAGTGTAAATTTAAAGTGGGACAGAGATTCAGCTTGCATTGCCTGAACCAACTTTGTTCTGCGCTGAAACGCTGTTTTCTGACATTTCAGGGTCTAACTTCAAATATCATGCAAAACACTTCTAACACCTTCAGATATGTTTCTCTGTGTTGCAAAATAGCTTTTATTCATGCACAGAGTGTAAATTTAAAGTGGGACAGAGATTCAGCTTGCATTGCCTGAACCAACTTTGTTCTGCGCTGAAACGCTGTTTTCTGACATTTCAGGGTCTAACTTCAAAAATCATGCAAAACACTTCTAACACCTTCAGATATGTTTCTCTGTGTTGCAAAATAGCTTTTATTCATGCACAGACTGCAAATTTAAAGTGGGACAGAGATTCAGCTTGCATTGCCTGAACCAACTTTGTTCTGCGCTGAAACGCTGTTTTCTGACATTTCAGGGTCTAACTTCAAAAATCATGCAAAACACTTCTAACACCTTCAGATATGTTTCTCTGTGTTGCAAAATAGGTTTTATTCATGCACAGACTGCAAAGTTAAAGTGGGACCGAGATTCAGCTTGCATTGCCTGAACCAACTTTGTTCTGCGCTGAAAAGCTGTTTTCTGACATTTCAGGGTCTAACTTCAAAAATCATGCAAAACACTTCTAACACCTTCAGATATGTTTCTCTGTGTTGCAAAATAGGTTTTATTCATGCACAGACTGCAAATTTAAAGTGGGACAGAGATTCAGCTTGCATTGCCTGAACCAACTTTGTTCTGCACTGAAAAGCTGTTTTCTGACATTTCAGGGTCTAACTTCAAAAATCATGCAAAACACTTCTAACACCTTCAGATATGTTTCTCTGTGTTGCAAAATATGTTTTATTCATGCACAGACTGAAAAGTTAAAGTGGGACCGAGATTCAGCTTGCATTGCCTGAACCAACTTTGTTCTGCGCTGAAAAGCTGTTTTCTGACATTTCAGGGTCTAACTTCAAAAATCATGCAAAACACTTCTAACACATTCAGATATATTTCTCTGTGTTGCAAAATAGCTTTTATTCATGCACAGAGTGTAAATTTAAAGTGGGACAGAGATTCAGCTTGCATTGCCTGAACCAACTTTGTTCTGCGCTGAAACGATGTTTTCTGACATTTCAGGGTCTAACTTCAAAAATCATGCAAAACACTTCTAACACCTTCAGATATGTTTCTCTGTGTTGCAAAATAGCTTTTATTCATGCACAGAGTGTAAATTTAAAGTGGGACAGAGATTCAGCTTGCATTGCCTGAACCAACTTTGTTCTGCGCTGAAACGCTGTTTTCTGACATTTCAGGGTCTAACTTCAAAAATCATGCAAAACACTTCTAACACCTTCAGATATGTTTCTCTGTGTTGCAAAATAGCTTTTATTCATGCACAGACTGGAAATTTAAAGTGGGACAGAGATTCAGCTTGCATTGCCTGAACCAACTTTGTTCTGCGCTGAAAAGCTGTTTTCTGACATTTCAGGGTCTAACTTCAAAAATCATGCAAAACACTTCTAACACCTTCAGATATGTTTCTCTGTGTTGCAAAATAGCTTTTATTCATGCACAGAGTGTAAATTTAAAGTGGGACAGAGATTCAGCTTGCATTGCCTGAACCAACTTTGTTCTGCGCTGAAACGCTGTTTTCTGACATTTCAGGGTCTAACTTCAAAAATCATGCAAAACACTTCTAACACCTTCAGATATGTTTCTCTGTGTTGCAAAATTGGTTTTATTCATGCACAGACTGCAAATTTAAAGTGGGACAGAGATTCAGCTTGCATTGCCTGAACCAACTTTGTTCTGCGCTGAAACGCTGTTTTCTGACATTTCAGGGTCTAACTTCAAAAATCATGCAAAACACTTCTAACACCTTCAGATATGTTTCTCTGTGTTGCAAAATAGGTTTTATTCATGCACAGACTGCAAAGTTAAAGTGGGACCGAGATTCAGCTTGCATTGCCTGAACCAACTTTGTTCTGCACTGAAAAGCTGTTTTCTGACATTTCAGGGTCTAACTTCAAAAATCATGCAAAACACTTCTAACACCTTCAGATATGTTTCTCTGTGTTGCAAAATAGCTTTTATTCATGCACAGAGTGTAAATTTAAAGTGGGACAGAGATTCAACTTGCATTGCCTGAACCAACTTTGTTCTGCGCTGAAACGCTGTTTTCTGACATTTCAGGGTCTAACTTCAAAAATCATGCAAAACACTTCTAACAACTTCACATATGTTTCTCTGTGTTGGAAAATAGCTTGTATTCATGCACAGAGTGTAAATTTAAAGTGGGACCGAGATTCAGCTTGCATTGCCTGAAACAACTTTGTTCTGCGCTGAAACGCTGATTTCTGACATTTCAGGGTCTAACTTCAAAAATCATGCAAAACACTTCTAACACCTTCAGATATGTTTCTATGTGTTGCAAAATAGGTTTTATTCATGCACAGACTGCAAATTTAAAGTGGGACAGAGATTCAGCTTGCATTGCCTGAACCAACTTTGTTCTGCGCTGAAACGCTGTTTTCTAACATTTCAGGGTCTAACTTCAAAAATCATGCAAAACACTTCTAACACCTTCAGATATGTTTCTCTGTGTTGCAAAATAGGTTTTATTCATGCACAGACTGCAAAGTTAAAGTGGGACCGAGATTCAGCTTGCATTGCCTGAACCAACTTTGTTCTGCGCTGAAACGCTGTTTTCTGACATTTCAGGGTCTAACTTCAAAAATCATGCAAAACACTTCTAACACCTTCAGATATGTTTCTCTGTGTTGCAAAATAGCTTTTATTCATGCACAGAGTGTAAATTTAAAGTGGGACAGAGATTCAGCTTGCATTGCCTGAACCAACTTTGTTCTGCGCTGAAACTCTGTTTTCTGACATTTCAGGGTCTAACTTCAAAAATCATGCAAAACACTTCTAACACCTTCAGATATGTTTCTCTGTGTTGCAAAATAGGTTTTATTCATGCACAGACTGCAAAGTTAAAGTGGGACCGAGATTCAGCTTGCATTGCCTGAACCAACTTTGTTCTGCGCTGAAACGCTGTTTTCTGACATTTCAGGCTCTAACTTCAAAAATCATGCAAAACACTTCTAACACCTTCAGATCTGTTTCTCTGTGTTGCAAAATAGGTTTTATTCATGCACAGACTGCAAATTTAAAGTGGGACAGAGATTCAGCTTGCATTGCCTGAACCAACTTTGTTCTGCGCTGAAACGCTGTTTTCTGACATTTCAGGGTCTAACTTCAAAAATCATGCAAAACACTTCTAACACCTTCAGATATGTTTCTCTGTGTTGCAAAATAGGTTTTATTCATGCACAGACTGCAAATTTAAAGTGGGACAGAGATTCAGCTTGCATTGCCTGAACCAACTTTGTTCTGCGCTGAAAAGCTGTTTTCTGACATTTCAGGGTCTAACTTCAAAAATCATGCAAAACACTTCTAACACCTTCAGATATGTTTCTCTGTGTTGCAAAATAGCTTTTATTCATGCACAGAGTGTAAATTTAAAGTGGGACAGAGATTCAGCTTGCATTGCCTGAACCAACTTTGTTCTGCGCTGAAACGCTGTTTTCTGACATTTCAGGGTCTAACTTCAAAAATCATGCAAAACACTTCTAACACCTTCAGATATGTTTCTCTGTGTTGCAAAATAGCTTTTATTCATGCACAGACTGCAAAGTTAAAGTGGGACCGAGATTCAGCTTGCATTGCCTGAACCAACTTTGTTCTGCGCTGAAAAGCTATTTTCTGACATTTCAGGGTCTAACTTCAAAAATCATGCAAAACACTTCTAACACCTTCAGATATGTTTCTCTGTGTTGCAAAATAGCTTTTATTCATGCACAGAGTGTAAATTTAAAGTGGGACAGAGATTCATCTTGCATTGCCTGAACCAACTTTGTTCTGCGCTGAAACGCAGTTTTCTGACATTTCAGGGTCTAACTTCAAAAATCATGCAAAACACTTCTAACACCTTCAGATATGTTTCTCTGTGTTGCAAAATAGCTTTTATTCATGCACAGACTGCAAATTTAAAGTGGGACAGAGATTCAGCTTGCATTGCCTGAACCAACTTTGTTCTGCGCTGAAAAGCTGTTTTCTGACATTTCAGGGACTAACTTCAAATATCATGCAAAACACTTCTAACACCTTCAGATATGTTTCTCTGTGTTGCAAAATAGCTTTTATTCATGCACAGAGTGTAAATTTAAAGTGGGACAGAGATTCAGCTTGCATTGCCTGAACCAACTTTGTTCTGCGCTGAAACGCTGTTTTCTGACATTTCAGGGTCTAACTTCAAAAATCATGCAAAACACTTCTAACACCTTCAGATATGTTTCTCTGTGTTGCAAAATAGCTTTTATTCATGCACAGACTGCAAATTTAAAGTGGGACAGAGATTCAGCTTGCATTGCCTGAACCAACTTTGTTCTGCGCTGAAAAGCTGTTTTCTGACATTTCAGGGTCTAACTTCAAAAATCATGCAAAACACTTCTAACACCTTCAGATGTGTTTCTCTGTGTTGCAAAATAGCTTTTATTCATGCACAGAGTGTAAATTTAAAGTGGGACAGAGATTCAGCTTGCATTGCCTGAACCAACTTTGTTCTGCGCTGAAACGCTGTTTTCTGACATTTCAGGGTCTAACTTCAAAAATCATGCAAAACACTTCTAACACCTTCAGATATGTTTCTCTGTGTTGCAAAATAGGTTTTATTCATGCACAGACTACAAATTTAAAGTGGGACAGAGATTCAGCTTGCATTGCCTAAACCAACTTTGTTCTGCGCTGAAACGCTGTTTTCTGACATTTCAGGGTCTAACTTCAAAAATCATGCAAAACACTTCTAACACCTTCAGATATGTTTCTCTGTGTTGCAAAATAGGTTTTATTCATGCACAGACTGCAAAGTTAAAGTGGGACCGAGATTCAGCTTGCATTGCCTGAACCAACTTTGTTCTGCGCTGAAAAGCTGTTTTCTGACATTTCAGGGTCTAACTTCAAAAATCATGCAAAACACTTCTAACACCTTCAGATATGTTTCTCTGTGTTGCAAAATAGGTTTTATTCATGCACAGACTGCAAATTTAAAGTGGGACAGAGATTCAGCTTGCATTGCCTGAACCAACTTTGTTCTGCGCTGAAACGCTGTTTTCTGACATTTCAGGGTCTAACTTCAAAAATCATGCAAAACACTTCTAACACCTTCAGATATGTTTCTCTGTGTTGCAAAATAGGTTTTATTCATGCACAGACTGCAAATTTAAAGTGGGACAGAGATTCAGCTTGCATTGCCTGAACCAACTTTGTTCTGCGGTGAAACGCTGTTTTCTGACATTTCAGGGTCTAACTTCAAAAATCATGCAAAACACTTCTAACACCTTCAGATATGTTTCTCTGTGTTGCAAAATAGCTTTTATTCATGCACAGACTGCAAAGTTAAAGTGGGACCGAGATTCAGCTTGCATTGCCTGAACCAACTTTGTTCTGCGCTGAAAAGCTGTTTTCTGACATTTCAGGGTCTAACTTCAAAAATCATGCAAAACACTTCTAACATCTTCAGATATGTTTCTCTGTGTTGCAAAATAGCTTTTATTCATGCACAGAGTGTAAATTTAAAGTGGGACAGAGATTCATCTTGCATTGCCTGAACCAACTTTGTTCTGCGCTGAAATGCTGTTTTCTGACATTTCAGGGTCTAACTTCAAAAATCATGCAAAACACTTCTAACACCTTCAGATATGTTTCTCTGTGTTGCAAAATAGCTTTTATTCATGCACAGACTGCAAATTTAAAGTGGGACAGAGATTCAGCTTGCATTGCCTGAACCAACTTTGTTCTGCGCTGAAAAGCTGTTTTCTGACATTTCAGGGTCTAACTTCAAATATCATGCAAAACACTTCTAACACCTTCAGATATGTTTCTCTGTGTTGCAAAATAGCTTTTATTCATGCACAGAGTGTAAATTTAAAGTGGGACAGAGATTCAGCTTGCATTGCCTGAACCAACTTTGTTCTGCGCTGAAACGCTGTTTTCTGACATTTCAGGGTCTAACTTCAAAAATCATGCAAAACACTTCTAACACCTTCAGATATGTTTCTCTGTGTTGCAAAATAGGTTTTATTCATGCACAGACTACAAATTTAAAGTGGGACAGAGATTCAGCTTGCATTGCCTGAACCAACTTTGTTCTGCGCTGAAACGCTGTTTTCTGACATTTCAGGGTCTAACTTCAAAAATCATGCAAAACACTTCTAACACCTTCAGATATGTTTCTCTGTGTTGCAAAATAGGTTTTATTCATGCACAGACTGCAAAGTTAAAGTGGGACCGAGATTCAGCTTGCATTGCCTGAACCAACTTTGTTCTGCGCTGAAAAGCTGTTTTCTGACATTTCAGGGTCTAACTTCAAAAATCATGCAAAACACTTCTAACACCTTCAGATATGTTTCTCTGTGTTGCAAAATAGGTTTTATTCATGCACAGACTGAAAATTTAAAGTGGGACAGAGATTCAGCTTGCATTGCCTGAACCAACTTTGTTCTGCACTGAAAAGCTGTTTTCTGACATTTCAGGGTCTAACTTCAAAAATCATGCAAAACACTTCTAACACCTTTAGATATGTTTCTCTGTGTTGCAAAATAGGTTTTATTCATGCACAGACTGAAAAGTTAAAGTGGGACCGAGATTCAGCTTGCATTGCCTGAACCAACTTTGTTCTGCGCTGAAAAGCTGTTTTCTGACATTTCAGGGTCTAACTTCAAAAATCATGCAAAACACTTCTAACACCTTCAGATCTGTTTCTCTGTGTTGCAAAATAGGTTTTATTCATGCACAGACTGCAAATTTAAAGTGGGACAGAGATTCAGCTTGCATTGCCTGAACCAACTTTGTTCTGCGCTGAAACGCTGTTTTCTGACATTTCAGGGTCTAACTTCAAAAATCATGCAAAACACTTCTAACACCTTCAGATATGTTTCTCTGTGTTGCAAAATAGGTTTTATTCATGCACAGACTGCAAATTTAAAGTGGGACAGAGATTCAGCTTGCATTGCCTGAACCAACTTTGTTCTGCGCTGAAAAGCTGTTTTCTGACATTTCAGGGTCTAACTTCAAAAATCATGCAAAACACTTCTAACACCTTCAGATATGTTTCTCTGTGTTGCAAAATAGCTTTTATTCATGCACAGAGTGTAAATTTAAAGTGGGACAGAGATTCAGCTTGCATTGCCTGAACCAACTTTGTTCTGCGCTGAAACGCTGTTTTCTGACATTTCAGGGTCTAACTTCAAAAATCATGCAAAACACTTCTAACACCTTCAGATATGTTTCTCTGTGTTGCAAAATAGCTTTTATTCATGCACAGACTGCAAATTTAAAGTGGGACAGAGATTCAGCTTGCATTGCCTGAACCAACTTTGTTCTGCGCTGAAAAGCTGTTTTCTGACATTTCAGGGTCTAACTTCAAAAATCATGCAAAACACTTCTAACACCTTCAGATGTGTTTCTCTGTGTTGCAAAATAGCTTTTATTCATGCACAGAGTGTAAATTTAAAGTGGGACAGAGATTCAGCTTGCATTGCCTGAACCAACTTTGTTCTGCGCTGAAAAGCTGTTTTCTGACATTTCAGGGTCTAACTTCAAAAATCATGCAAAACACTTCTAACACCTTCAGATATGTTTCTCTGTGTTGCAAAATAGCTTTTATTCATGCACAGAGTGTAAATTTAAAGTGGGACAGAGATTCAGCTTGCATTGCCTGAACCAACTTTGTTCTGCGCTGAAACGCTGTTTTCTGACATTTCAGGGTCTAACTTCAAAAATCATGCAAAACACTTCTAACACCTTCAGATATGTTTCTCTGTGTTGCAAAATAGGTTTTATTCATGCACAGACTGCAAATTTAAAGTGGGACAGAGATTCAGCTTGCATTGCCTGAACCAATTTTGTTCTGCGCTGAAACGCTGTTTTCTGACATTTCAGGGTCTAACTTCAAAAATCATGCAAAACACTTCTAACACCTTCAGATATGTTTCTCTGTGTTGCAAAATAGCTTTTATTCATGCACAGACTGCAAAGTTAAAGTGGGACCGAGATTCAGCTTGCATTGCCTGAACCAACTTTGTTCTGCGCTGAAAAGCTGTTTTCTGACATTTCAGGGTCTAACTTCAAAAATCATGCAAAACACTTCTAACACCTTCAGATATGTTTCTCTGTGTTGCAAAATAGCTTTTATTCATGCACAGAGTGTAAATTTAAAGTGGGACAGAGATTCATCTTGCATTGCCTGAACCAACTTTGTTCTGCGCTGAAACGCTGTTTTCTGACATTTCAGGGTCTAACTTCAAAAATCATGCAAAACACTTCTAACACCTTCAGATATGTTTCTCTGTGTTGCAAAATAGTTTTTATTCATGCACAGACTGCAAATTTAAAGTGGGACAGAGATTCAGCTTGCATTGCCTGAACCAACTTTGTTCTGCGCTGAAAAGCTGTTTTCTGACATTTCAGGGTCTAACTTCAAATATCATGCAAAACACTTCTAACACCTTCAGATATGTTTCTCTGTGTTGCAAAATAGCTTTTATTCATGCACAGAGTGTAAATTTAAAGTGGGACAGAGATTCAGCTTGCATTGCCTGAACCAACTTTGTTCTGCGCTGAAACGCTGTTTTCTGACATTTCAGGGTCTAACTTCAAAAATCATGCAAAACACTTCTAACACCTTCAGATATGTTTCTCTGTGTTGCAAAATAGGTTTTATTCATGCACAGACTGCAAATTTAAAGTGGGACAGAGATTCAGCTTGCATTGCCTGAACCAATTTTGTTCTGCGCTGAAACGCTGTTTTCTGACATTTCAGGGTCTAACTTCAAAAATCATGCAAAACACTTCTAACACCTTCAGATATGTTTCTCTGTGTTGCAAAATAGCTTTTATTCATGCACAGACTGCAAAGTTAAAGTGGGACCGAGATTCAGCTTGCATTGCCTGAACCAACTTTGTTCTGCGCTGAAAAGCTGTTTTCTGACATTTCAGGGTCTAACTTCAAAAATCATGCAAAACACTTCTAACACCTTCAGATATGTTTCTCTGTGTTGCAAAATAGCTTTTATTCATGCACAGAGTGTAAATTTAAAGTGGGACAGAGATTCATCTTGCATTGCCTGAACCAACTTTGTTCTGCGCTGAAACGCTGTTTTCTGACATTTCAGGGTCTAACTTCAAAAATCATGCAAAACACTTCTAACACCTTCAGATATGTTTCTCTGTGTTGCAAAATAGCTTTTATTCATGCACAGACTGCAAATTTAAAGTGGGACAGAGATTCAGCTTGCATTGCCTGAACCAACTTTGTTCTGCGCTGAAAAGCTGTTTTCTGACATTTCAGGGTCTAACTTCAAATATCATGCAAAACACTTCTAACACCTTCAGATATGTTTCTCTGTGTTGCAAAATAGCTTTTATTCATGCACAGAGTGTAAATTTAAAGTGGGACAGAGATTCAGCTTGCATTGCCTGAACCAACTTTGTTCTGCGCTGAAACGCTGTTTTCTGACATTTCAGGGTCTAACTTCAAAAATCATGCAAAACACTTCTAACACCTTCAGATATGTTTCTCTGTGTTGCAAAATAGCTTTTATTCATGCACAGACTGCAAATTTAAAGTGGGACAGAGATTCAGCTTGCATTGCCTGAACCAACTTTGTTCTGCGCTGAAAAGCTGTTCCCTTTTGAGAGCTACACTCGATGCTGCGCTTGCTAAAGCACTTTGGGAACGTCTCTATTCGTGACCAGCTGTGAATAATGTGTGTAACACGTCAACAGAATTGACCCGGAGGTATTATAGCCTCGGTTGATGACGTCATCAGAGCGCACCGTGACACGAGGCTATAAATAGATGAGCCGCAGGTGCATCGTCAGGTCTTTTGTCTTCAGATCATTCTGTGCATGTGTGTGGCAAGAACGCTCTCTCTCTCTCAAATCAAACTATTGATCTTGTTAGGAGTTAGTTGTCAGCAGTCAGTGTGCAGAACTTTCATTCTCTTTCTTTCTCTCTTGTTCAACGTGTTTAACAGTTTGAAAGCAGAGAATGAGTCAACAAAGCTGTAAGCGCTGTGTGCCTCCTTGCTCTCGTCCTATGAGTGAGTTAGGCACACACGATTACTGCTTTGTTTGTTTGGGGGAAGAACATGCGGTTATGGCGATAGAGAAAGGCGGATGCGAGCACTGTGATCTTCTCACAGTTAAAATGCTTCGCTCCCGTCTGAACTATTTCCATTCCGCACCCACATTAACATCGTGGGGTTCTCATATGGATTTGGTTCATGAGCAAGAGACGGGTCTGTCCCTTTCGCTTGCCGTGTCACCAAATCCTAACATTCCCTCTCGTGATCACGAAGCGCGCTCTTGCTTCTTCGGTTCATGAGAGGGATGACGTTTCTCTTTTGTTCGAGCAGCCAGCCTTTGAGCATTTCTCACACGAAAGAATCTGTAGCGGAATTGCTAGAGGTGGTTGCTCGTGCTGTTGCCAGGTTACAACTTGACTGGCTATGCAAACAAAAAACCCCCAAACATAATACTGTTTTAATCATGAATTAAACCATATACTTCTCGCGTCTTTGTGCCTTCGACGTCGACTTTTTCGACTATCGTGGGTGTAAATTCGCGAGGGTATACAGAGATGCCTCGGGTTTGAAAAGACGCTCGTGAGCTATCTCTCGCCCGCTTCGGCATCTTCAATTAAAAAGCCCTTCCCCACTAAACCGAAAGTGAAACCTATCGTATTACATCAACGTTAGTGGGTAAAGCTTACTAAGCTGCAAGTCAGGCTTGTACTGCGCTGCACATAATGAAAGAACTATGTTGCAGGCATACCAGGCCGACTTATTGAAGGAATTGAGTGTGGGCGGAGCTCCGTTGAGCAAAGATCTGTCTCTCTGTGCGACCTAGCAGACGGCCCGTGTAAACCATCGGCCGTTCAAAGAGTGCTTTAGTCAGCACAGAGAGGCATTTGTGACTAAATCTAACAGGATTTAAAGAGAAAGATACTTTATTCCTGTTGGATTTTTTCCCTTGTGTTTTCCTCTGGCTTATTTGTTGACTCTGTTGACTCAGTAGTCACCAGATTTTAGTGGATTAAAAAACATGAAGCATGTAGAATTTTCAGAAATTCTTTCCTCACCGCACTCAAGGGGAGGGGCTGTTTGCCACCCAGCCTCGCCCCGGTCCTTCAAAACCCAGGGAAGTTCAAAAGCTGAGCGTGGCTGAGCGCGCTCCCCCTCGTGGGAATTGGAGGGTTCGCCACGTTCAGCAAAATCCCAAGCCGGACCTCAGGACTTTCATTAACAAGAAGTCCTAATGGTCCGGCAACCAGTGGGGTAGCCCCCCCCTCGCGGAAGGGGGCGCAGTTAGATCTTGTCGCCCCTTCCTAATAACATCATAAAACTCTCCTTCCCCGCCACTTCGTGTGTTTCGGGGGGCAGAAGTTTCCAGTGAAATGTTGGATGTTCCGTTGCTTCCAGCTGTCATCCTGGACGCGGAACATCTGACACCCCCTCAAAAGGAAGTATCAAAATTATACCACTCTCAGAGAGTCTGGCAGCATGAAAATCTCTGTCAGGCATCTCCCTTTGGGTGCTAAAGACAGTAGAATACAGAATTCAATTCTGTCATCATCCTCTGCGTTTCAACGGCGTGGTTTCTCACTTCCGTGAAGCCGGAGTTGATGTACGTATTGTCACAAGAGCTGCAATCTCTTCTGAGCACAGAGGCCATATAACATGTTCCTCTGCCAGAGAGAAAGTCAGACTGTTACAGCAGATACTTCCTGGTTCTCAAGTAAGATGGGGGACTGCGTCCAATCTTAGATCTTTGAGGCTTAAACCATTCAGTCAAAGCACTCAAGTTCAAGATGCTAATTATCAATTTGGTTGTGAATCAAATTCAACATTGCGTTTGGTTTGTCACAATCGATCTGAAGGACGCATATATATATATATATATTTCTTTCATAGAAATATTGCCACATCACAGGAAATTCCTGAGGTGCGCTTTAGGGGGCAAAGCGTACCAATTTCGGGTTCTTCCATTCGGCCTAGCCTGGTCACCCGCACATACACAAAATGCATGGATGCAGCACAGGGCTCCATTACGACTCCTGGGCATTCGCATTTTGGACTGTATAAACAATTGGTCAATTCTGAGCACAATCGCGAGAGATGGAGATCCATCACGAGACATCGTGTTAGCTCATATGATTTTTCTAGGGTTGAGACTCAACACCAAGGAAAGTGTTCTTTCTCCTACCTTGAGAATGACTTATTTCGGAATCTTTTGGGATTCGGTTATGATGTGGGCGCAGCAGCCTCCCGCTCGAATCGAGACCATTCAGTAGACCATGACCAAAGTCAGGCCAGGCCAAGAATGCACTGTTCGTCAGTGCCAACAATGTTAGGTTTCATGGCATCAGCATCCACGGTGATTCCCTTGGGGCTGTTGCACATGAGACAGTTTCAGTTGTGGTTAAAAGCCGAAGGATTTTATCCAAGAGCCAATCCTTTAAGGCAAATAAAAGTGGCGCGCCGTAATGGCTTCGTACACTAACTCTGTGGTTCAGACCCCGGTATTTTACTTTGGGTCCCACTCTAAGGGCTCCTTGTCGTCGCAGAATGCTAACGACGGATGCCTCCCTGATGGGCTGGGTAGCGGCCTTAAGTGGTCGTCCAGCTTAAGGGGCACGGGAGGGCCGTCAGCTCGTTTGGCACGTCAGCTGCCTCGAGTTGATGGCTATATTTCTGGCTCTGAAATATTTTCTCCTTCAATTAAGAGGCTGTTATGTCCTAGTGCGGGTGGACAACACAGCGGCAGTCTCTTACTTAAATCACCAGGGAGGTCTACGCTCTCGCAACCTAACAGGATAGCGAGACAGATCTTTCTCTGGGCCCAAGGAAAGTTCCTGTCACTCAAGTCAGTGTACATTCCAGGGCACCTGAACGTGGGAGCAGATTTACTGTCCAGACAGACACTTCCATCGGGGGAGTGGAAACTCCACCCAGAGATAGTGAATCAGATCTGGAACAGTTTTTATCAGACGGAAGTGGACCTCTTCGCCTCTTTTCAGATAGCGCAATGTCCCCTCTACTTCTCTCTAAGTCACCCAGCTCCCTTGGGTCTGGATGCGATATCACACACATGACGCAAATTGCGCCTGTATGCGTTTCCTCCAGTCTTTCTCTGCTCCCAGGGGTTCTAGCCAGGGTTCGCCAACAAGGGATTTGCCTCCTGTTGGTGGCATCATGTTGGCCGAACAAAGTATGGCTCTCAGAGATAATATCTCTCCTCTACGGCTCGCCATGGCGATTCCGCAGAGGAGGGACCTTCTATCTCAGGCGGGGGGAATGATATTCCATCCCAGGCCCGACCTGTGGAATCTTCATGTTTGGCCCCTGAGGGGAACCAACTGATGGACACTGGGCTTTCACCTGCCGTTATTGAGACCATCCTAAGTGCTAGGGCTCCCTCCACTAGGAAAAATTATGCCATCAAATGGGGAGTTTTTGAAAGGTGGTGCGCAGAGCACAATGTAGATCCAGTTAACTGCCATATTGCTTCAGTACTGGACTTAATGCAAGGTAAGTATCAACAGGCATATGTCCTGTTACTCTTAGGGTTTATGTGGCCGCTCTTTCGGCTTGCCACGCCTTAATTGATGGTGCACCACTTGGGAGACACCTTCTGCTCTCTCGCTTCCTCTGTGGAGTCAGATGACTGAGGCCTCCAGTAAAGACCAAGATCCCTTCCTGGGACTTATCTACAGTCCTTGAGGGTCTGGTTGGACCCCCCTTTGAACCTTTGGAGTCAGCGTTTGATAAACTTCTGATTTTTAAAATGGTTTTTCTAATGGCAATAACCTCTTTAAAGAGAATTGGGGATATGCAGGCTCTGTCTATCTCGTCATCCTGCTTAGACTTTGCCCCAGGAATGGTGAAAGTGATTTTGCATCCTCATCCTGATTACCTGCCCAAGGTTCCATTCTCGGCTGTTCATCCGGTCATTCTTGAAGCCTTCTGTCCTCCACCGTTTTTAACGCCGGAGCAGGAGGTATCTCATAGACTGTGTCCAGTCCGTGCTCTTCAGGCTTACGTCCACCGCACTAGCCAGTGGCGTAAGTCGGAGCAACTTTTCATCTGTTATGGTGTCCATAACAGAGGGGCAGCTGCCTCCAAGCAGACTATGTCTCATTGGGTCAGGGATGCTATTGCTCTTGCCTATGAGGCGCGCGGTCAAGCTTCGCCTATAGGTCTAAGGGCTCACTCCACCAGAGGGGTCGCCTCGTCCAATGCGTTGGCAAGGGGTGCTCCCCTGCAACAAGTTTGTGATGCGGCGGGCTGGTCCTCTCCGCACACATTTATAAGATTTTATAGTTTGGATGTTCATGCCACTCTGGGCTCTCACGTCCTTGAGTCGACATCACAAGCTAATGTCTAGGCCTCCTTGCGTTCTTGTGAAACACACCTGCACAGCCATAGGGGTCCAGACATGTTCAAGCACGGCGGCGTGGGTATTCTCGTTCCCAAAGCGCTTTAGCAAGCGCAGCATCGAGTGTAGCTCTCAAAAGGGAACTTTCTGGGTTACTTTTCAGTAACCTTGTTCCCTGAGAGAGCGGAACGAGATGCTGCGCTATCATGCCGTGCTGAAGATGTCCAGCAGGACTGCTCTTCAGACAAAATATCCTGACGATGCACCTGCGGCTCATCTATTTATAGCCTCGTGTCACGGTGCGCTCTGATGACGTCATCAACCGAGGCTATAATACCTCCGGGTCAATTCTGTTGACGTGTTACACACATTATTCACAGCTGGTCACGAATAGAGACGTTCCCAAAGCGCTTTAGCAAGCGCAGCATCTCGTTCCGCTCTCTCAGGGAACAAGGTTACTGAAAAGTAACCCAGAAAGTTTTCTGACATTTCAGGGTCTAACTTCAAAAATCATGCAAAACACTTCTAACACCTTCAGATGTGTTTCTCTGTGTTGCAAAATAGCTTTTATTCATGCACAGAGTGTAAATTTAAAGTGGGACAGAGATTCAGCTTGCATTGCCTGAACCAACTTTGTTCTGCGCTGAAACGCTGTTTTCTGACATTTCAGGGTCTAACTTCAAAAATCATGCAAAACACTTCTAACACCTTCAGATATGTTTCTCTGTGTTGCAAAATAGGTTTTATTCATGCACAGACTACAAATTTAAAGTGGGACAGAGATTCAGCTTGCATTGCCTGAACCAACTTTGTTCTGCGCTGAAACGCTGTTTTCTGACATTTCAGGGTCTAACTTCAAAAATCATGCAAAACACTTCTAACACCTTCAGATATGTTTCTCTGTGTTGCAAAATAGGTTTTATTCATGCACAGACTGCAAAGTTAAAGTGGGACCGAGATTCAGCTTGCATTGCCTGAACCAACTTTGTTCTGCGCTGAAAAGCTGTTTTCTGACATTTCAGGGTCTAACTTCAAAAATCATGCAAAACACTTCTAACACCTTCAGATATGTTTCTCTGTGTTGCAAAATAGGTTTTATTCATGCACAGACTGCAAATTTAAAGTGGGACAGAGATTCAGCTTGCATTGCCTGAACCAACTTTGTTCTGCACTGAAAAGCTGTTTTCTGACATTTCAGGGTCTAACTTCAAAAATCATGCAAAACACTTCTAACACCTTCAGATATGTTTCTCTGTGTTGCAAAATAGGTTTTATTCATGCACAGACTGAAAAGTTAAAGTGGGACAGAGATTCAGCTTGCATTGCCTGAACCAACTTTGTTCTGCGCTGAAAAGCTGTTTTCTGATATTTCAGGGTCTAACTTCAAAAATCATGCAAAACACTTCTAACACCTTCAGATATATTTCTCTGTGTTGCAAAATAGCTTTTATTCATGCACAGAGTGTAAATTTAAAGTGGGACAGAGATTCAGCTTGCATTGCCTGAACCAACTTTGTTCTGCGCTGAAACGATGTTTTCTGACATTTCAGGGTCTAACTTCAAAAATCATGCAAAACACTTCTAACACCTTCAGATATGTTTCTCTGTGTTGCAAAATAGCTTTTATTCATGCACAGAGTGTAAATTTAAAGTGGGACAGAGATTCAGCTTGCATTGCCTGAACCAACTTTGTTCTGCGCTGAAACGCTGTTTTCTGACATTTCAGGGTCTAACTTCAAAAATCATGCAAAACACTTCTAACACCTTCAGATATGTTTCTCTGTGTTGCAAAATAGGTTTTATTCATGCACAGACTGCAAAGTTAAAGTGGGACCGAGATTCAGCTTGCATTGCCTGAACCAACTTTGTTCTGCGCTGAAAAGCTGTTTTCTGACATTTCAGGGTCTGACTTCAAAAATCATGCAAAACACTTCTAACACCTTCAGATATGTTTCTCTGTGTTGCAAAATAGCTTTTATTCATGCACAGACTGCAAAGTTAAAGTGGGACCGAGATTCAGCTTGCATTGCCTGAACCAAATTTGTTCTGCGCTGAAAAACTGTTTTCTGACATTTCAGGGTCTAACTTCAAAAATCATGCAAAACACTTCTAACACCTTCAGATATGTTTCTCTGTGTTGCAAAATAGCTTTTATTCATGCACAGAGTGTAAATTTAAAGTGGGACAGAGATTCAGCTTGCATTGCCTGAACTAACTTTGTTCTGCGCTGAAACGCTGTTTTCTGACATTTCAGGGTCTAACTTCAAAAATCATGCAAAACACTTCTAACACCTTCAGATATGTTTCTCTGTGTTGCAAAATTGGTTTTATTCATGGACAGACTGCAAATTTAAAGTGGGACAGAGATTCAGCTTGCATTGCCTGAACCAACTTTGTTCTGCGCTGAAACGCTGTTTTCTGACATTTCAGGGTCTAACTTCAAAAATCATGCAAAACACTTCTAACACCTTCAGATATGTTTCTCTGTGTTGCAAAATAGCTTTTATTCATGCACAGACTGCAAAGTTAAAGTTGGACCGAGATTCAGCTTGCATTGCCTGAACCAACTTTGTTCTGCACTGAAAAGCTGTTTTCTGACATTTCAGGGTCTAACTTCAAAAATCATGCAAAACACTTCTAACACCTTCAGATATGTTTCTCTGTGTTGCAAAATAGCTTGTATTCATGCACAGAGTGTAAATTTAAAGTGGGACCGAGATTCAGCTTGCATTGCCTGAAACAACTTTGTTCTGCGCTGAAACGCTGATTTCTGACATTTCAGGGTCTAACTTCAAAAATCATGCAAAACACTTCTAACACCTTCAGATATGTTTCTATGTGTTGCAAAAAAGGTTTTATTCATGCACAGACTGCAAATTTAAAGTGGGACAGAGATTCAGCTTGCATTGCCTGAACCAACTTTGTTCTGCGCTGAAACGCTGTTTTCTAACATTTCAGGGTCTAACTTCAAAAATCATGCAAAACACTTCTAACACCTTCAGATATGTTTCTCTGTGTTGCAAAATAGGTTTTATTCATGCACAGACTGCAAAGTTAAAGTGGGACCGAGATTCAGCTTGCATTGCCTGAACCAACTTTGTTCTGCGCTGAAACGCTGTTTTCTGACATTTCAGGGTCTAACTTCAAAAATCATGCAAAACACTTCTAACACCTTCAGATATGTTTCTCTGTGTTGCAAAATAGGTTTTATTCATGCACAGACTGCAAATTTAAAGTGGGACAGAGATTCAGCTTGCATTGCCTGAACCAACTTTGTTCTGCGCTGAAACTCTGTTTTCTGACATTTCAGGGTCTAACTTCAAAAATCATGCAAAACACTTCTAACACCTTCAGATATGTTTCTCTGTGTTGCAAAATAGTTTTTTTTCATGCACAGACTGCAAAGTTAAAGTGGGACCGAGATTCAGCTTGCATTGCCTGAACCAACTTTGTTCTGCGCTGAAAAGCTGTTTTCTGACATTTCAGGGTCTAACTTCAAAAATCATGCAAAACACTTCTAACACCTTCAGATATGTTTCTCTGTGTTGCAAAATAGCTTTTATTCATGCACAGAGTGTAAATTTAAAGTGGGACAGAGATTCAGCTTGCATTGCCTGAACCAACTTTGTTCTGCGCTGAAACGCTGTTTTCTGACATTTCAGGCTCTAACTTCAAAAATCATGCAAAACACTTCTAACACCTTCAGATATGTTTCTCTGTGTTGCAAAATAGGTTTTATTCATGCACAGAGTGTAAATTTAAAGTGGGACAGAGATTCAGCTTGCATTGCCTGAACCAACTTTGTTCTGCGCTGAAACGCTGTTTTCTGACATTTCAGGGTCTAACTTCAAAAATCATGCAAAACACTTCTAACACCTTCAGATATGTTTCTCTGTGTTGCAAAATAGGTTTTATTCATGCACAGACTGCAAAGTTAAAGTGGGACCGAGATTCAGCTTGCATTGCCTGAACCAACTTTGTTCTGCGCTGAAAAGCTGTTTTCTGACATTTCAGGGTCTAACTTCAAAAATCATGCAAAACACTTCTAACACCTTCAGATATGTTTCTCTGTGTTGCAAAATAGGTTTTATTCATGCACAGACTGCAAATTTAAAGTGGGACCGAGATTCAGCTTGCATTGCCTGAACCAACTTTGTTCTGCGCTGAAAAGCTGTTTTCTGACATTTCAGGGTCTAACTTCAAAAATCATGCAAAACACTTCTAACACCTTCAGATATGTTTCTCTGTGTTGCAAAATAGGTTTTATTCATGCACAGACTGCAAATTTAAAGTGGGACAGAGATTCAGCTTGCATTGCCTGAACCAACTTTGTTCTGCACTGAAAAGCTGTTTTCTGACATTTCAGGGTCTAACTTCAAAAATCATGCAAAACACTTCTAACACCTTCAGATATGTTTCTCTGTGTTGCAAAATAGGTTTTATTCATGCACAGACTGAAAAGTTAAAGTGGGACAGAGATTCAGCTTGCATTGCCTGAACCAACTTTGTTCTGCGCTGAAAAGCTGTTTTCTGACATTTCAGGGTCTAACTTCAAAAATCATGCAAAACACTTCTAACACCTTCAGATATATTTCTCTGTGTTGCAAAATAGCTTTTATTCATGCACAGAGTGTAAATTTAAAGTGGGACAGAGATTCAGCTTGCATTGCCTGAACCAACTTTGTTCTGCGCTGAAACGATGTTTTCTGACATTTCAGGGTCTAACTTCAAAAATCATGCAAAACACTTCTAACACCTTCAGATATGTTTCTCTGTGTTGCAAAATAGCTTTTATTCATGCACAGAGTGTAAATTTAAAGTGGGACAGAGATTCAGCTTGCATTGCCTGAACCAACTTTGTTCTGCGCTGAAACGCTGTTTTCTGACATTTCAGGGTCTAACTTCAAAAATCATGCAAAACACTTCTAACACCTTCAGATATGTTTCTCTGTGTTGCAAAATTGGTTTTATTCATGGACAGACTGCAAATTTAAAGTGGGACAGAGATTCAGCTTGCATTGCCTGAACCAACTTTGTTCTGCGCTGAAACGCTGTTTTCTGACATTTCAGGGTCTAACTTCAAAAATCATGCAAAACACTTCTAACACCTTCAGATATGTTTCTCTGTGTTGCAAAATAGCTTTTATTCATGCACAGACTGCAAAGTTAAAGTTGGACCGAGATTCAGCTTGCATTGCCTGAACCAACTTTGTTCTGCACTGAAAAGCTGTTTTCTGACATTTCAGGGTCTAACTTCAAAAATCATGCAAAACACTTCTAACACCTTCAGATATGTTTCTCTGTGTTGCAAAATAGCTTTTATTCATGCACAGAGTGTAAATTTAAAGTGGGACAGAGATTCAACTTGCATTGCCTGAACCAACTTTGTTCTGCGCTGAAACGCTGTTTTCTGACATTTCAGGGTCTAACTTCAAAAATCATGCAAAACACTTCTAACAACTTCACATATGTTTCTCTGTGTTGGAAAATAGCTTGTATTCATGCACAGAGTGTAAATTTAAAGTGGGACCGAGATTCAGCTTGCATTGCCTGAAACAACTTTGTTCTGCGCTGAAACGCTGATTTCTGACATTTCAGGGTCTAACTTCAAAAATCTTGCAAAACACTTCTAACACCTTCAGATATGTTTCTATGTGTTGCAAAATAGGTTTTATTCATGCACAGACTGCAAATTTAAAGTGGGACAGAGATTCAGCTTGCATTGCCTGAACCAACTTTGTTCTGCGCTGAAACGCTGTTTTCTAACATTTCAGGGTCTAACTTCAAAAATCATGCAAAACACTTCTAACACCTTCAGATATGTTTCTCTGTGTTGCAAAATAGGTTTTATTCATGCACAGACTGCAAAGTTAAAGTGGGACCGAGATTCAGCTTGCATTGCCTGAACCAACTTTGTTCTGCGCTGAAACGCTGTTTTCTGACATTTCAGGGTCTAACTTCAAAAATCATGCAAAACACTTCTAACACCTTCAGATATGTTTCTCTGTGTTGCAAAATAGGTTTTATTCATGCACAGACTGCAAATTTAAAGTGGGACAGAGATTCAGCTTGCATTGCCTGAACCAACTTTGTTCTGCGCTGAAACTCTGTTTTCTGACATTTCAGGGTCTAACTTCAAAAATCATGCAAAACACTTCTAACACCTTCAGATATGTTTCTCTGTGTTGCAAAATAGTTTTTATTCATGCACAGACTGCAAAGTTAAAGTGGGACCGAGATTCAGCTTGCATTGCCTGAACCAACTTTGTTCTGCGCTGAAAAGCTGTTTTCTGACATTTCAGGGTCTAACTTCAAAAATCATGCAAAACACTTCTAACACCTTCAGATATGTTTCTCTGTGTTGCAAAATAGCTTTTATTCATGCACAGAGTGTAAATTTAAAGTGGGACAGAGATTCAGCTTGCATTGCCTGAACCAACTTTGTTCTGCGCTGAAACGCTGTTTTCTGACATTTCAGGCTCTAACTTCAAAAATCATGCAAAACACTTCTAACACCTTCAGATCTGTTTCTATATGTTGCAAAATAGGTTTTATTCATGCACAGACTGCAAATTTAAAGTGGGACAGAGATTCAGCTTGCATTGCCTGAACCAACTTTGTTCTGCGCTGAAACGCTGTTTTCTAACATTTCAGGGTCTAACTTCAAAAATCATGCAAAACACTTCTAACACCTTCAGATATGTTTCTCTGTGTTGCAAAATAGGTTTTATTCATGCACAGACTGCAAATTTAAAGTGGGACAGAGATTCAGCTTGCATTGCCTGAACCAACTTTGTTCTGCGCTGAAACTCTGTTTTCTGACATTTCAGGGTCTAACTTCAAAAATCATGCAAAACACTTCTAACACCTTCAGATATGTTTCTCTGTGTTGCAAAATAGTTTTTATTCATGCACAGACTGCAAAGTTAAAGTGGGACCGAGATTCAGCTTGCATTGCCTGAACCAACTTTGTTCTGCGCTGAAAAGCTGTTTTCTGACATTTCAGGGTCTAACTTCAAAAATCATGCAAAACACTTCTAACACCTTCAGATATGTTTCTCTGTGTTGCAAAATAGGTTTTATTCATGCACAGAGTGTAAATTTAAAGTGGGACAGAGATTCAGCTTGCATTGCCTGAACCAACTTTGTTCTGCGCTGAAACGCTGTTTTCTGACATTTCAGGCTCTAACTTCAAAAATCATGCAAAACACTTCTAACACCTTCAGATCTGTTTCTCTGTGTTGCAAAATAGCTTTTATTCATGCACAGAGTGTAAATTTAAAGTGGGACAGAGATTCAGCTTGCATTGCCTGAACCAACTTTGTTCTGCGCTGAAACGCTGTTTTCTGACATTTCAGGGTCTAACTTCAAAAATCATGCAAAACACTTCTAACACCTTCAGATATGTTTCTCTGTGTTGCAAAATAGCTTTTATTCATGCACAGACTGCAAATTTAAAGTGGGACAGAGATTCAGCTTGCATTGCCTGAACCAACTTTGTTCTGCGCTGAAAAGCTGTTTTCTGACATTTCAGGGTCTAACTTCAAAAATCATGCAAAACACTTCTAACACCTTCAGATATGTTTCTCTGTGTTGCAAAATAGCTTTTATTCATGCACAGAGTGTAAATTTAAAGTGGGACAGAGATTCAGCTTGCATTGCCTGAACCAACTTTGTTCTGCGCTGAAACGCTGTTTTCTGACATTTCAGGGTCTAACTTCAAAAATCATGCAAAACACTTCTAACACCTTCAGATATGTTTCTCTGTGTTGCAAAATAGGTTTTATTCATGCACAGACTGCAAAGTTAAAGTGGGACCGAGATTCAGCTTGCATTGCCTGAACCAACTTTGTTCTGCGCTGAAAAGCTGTTTTCTGACATTTCAGGGTCTAACTTCAAAAATCATGCAAAACACTTCTAACACCTTCAGATATGTTTCTCTGTGTTGCAAAATAGCTTTTATTCATGCACAGACTGCAAAGTTAAAGTGGGACCGAGATTCAGCTTGCATTGCCTGAACCAAATTTGTTCTGCGCTGAAAAACTGTTTTCTGACATTTCAGGGTCTAACTTCAAAAATCATGCAAAACACTTCTAACACCTTCAGATATGTTTCTCTGTGTTGCAAAATAGCTTTTATTCATGCACAGAGTGTAAATTTAAAGTGGGACAGAGATTCAGCTTGCATTGCCTGAACCAACTTTGTTCTGCGCTGAAACGCTGTTTTCTGACATTTCAGGGTCTAACTTCAAAAATCATGCAAAACACTTCTAACACCTTCAGATATGTTTCTCTGTGTTGCAAAATTGGTTTTATTCATGCACAGACTGCAAATTTAAAGTGGGACAGAGATTCAGCTTGCATTGCCTGAACCAACTTTGTTCTGCGCTGAAACGCGGTTTTCTGACATTTCAGGGTCTAACTTCAAAAATCATGCAAAACACTTCTAACACCTTCAGATATGTTTCTCTGTGTTGCAAAATAGCTTTTATTCATGCACAGACTGCAACGTTAAAGTGGGACCGAGATTCAGCTTGCATTGCCTGAACCAACTTTGTTCTGCACTGAAAAGCTGTTTTCTGACATTTCAGGGTCTAACTTCAAAAATCATGCAAAACACTTCTAACACCTTCAGATATGTTTCTCTGTGTTGCAAAATAGCTTTTATTCATGCACAGAGTGTAAATTTAAAGTGGGACAGAGATTCAACTTGCATTGCCTGAACCAACTTTGTTCTGCGCTGAAACGCTGTTTTCTGACATTTCAGGGTCTAACTTCAAAAATCATGCAAAACACTTCTAACAACTTCACATATGTTTCTCTGTGTTGGAAAATAGCTTGTATTCATGCACAGAGTGTAAATTTAAAGTGGGACCGAGATTCAGCTTGCATTGCCTGAAACAACTTTGTTCTGCGCTGAAACGCTGATTTCTGACATTTCAGGGTCTAACTTCAAAAATCATGCAAAACACTTCTAACACCTTCAGATATGTTTCTATGTGTTGCAAAATAGGTTTTATTCATGCACAGACTGCAAATTTAAAGTGGGACAGAGATTCAGCTTGCATTGCCTGAACCAACTTTGTTCTGCGCTGAAACGCTGTTTTCTAACATTTCAGGGTCTAACTTCAAAAATCATGCAAAACACTTCTAACACCTTCAGATATGTTTCTCTGTGTTGCAAAATAGGTTTTATTCATGCACAGACTGCAAAGTTAAAGTGGGACCGAGATTCAGCTTGCATTGCCTGAACCAACTTTGTTCTGCGCTGAAACGCTGTTTTCTGACATTTCAGGGTCTAACTTCAAAAATCATGCAAAACACTTCTAACACCTTCAGATATGTTTCTCTGTGTTGCAAAATAGGTTTTATTCATGCACAGACTGCAAATTTAAAGTGGGACAGAGATTCAGCTTGCATTGCCTGAACCAACTTTGTTCTGCGTTGAAACTCTGTTTTCTGACATTTCAGGGTCTAACTTCAAAAATCATGCAAAACACTTCTAACACCTTCAGATATGTTTCTCTGTGTTGCAAAATAGGTTTTATTCATGCACAGACTGCAAAGTTAAAGTGGGACCGAGATTCAGCTTGCATTGCCTGAACCAACTTTGTTCTGCGCTGAAAAGCTGTTTTCTGACATTTCAGGGTCTAACTTCAAAAATCATGCAAAACACTTCTAACACCTTCAGATATGTTTCTCTGTGTTGCAAAATAGCTTTTATTCATGCACAGAGTGTAAATTTAAAGTGGGACAGAGATTCAGCTTGCATTGCCTGAACCAACTTTGTTCTGCGCTGAAACGCTGTTTTCTGACATTTCAGGCTCTAACTTCAAAAATCATGCAAAACACTTCTAACACCTTCAGATCTGTTTCTCTGTGTTGCAAAATAGGTTTTATTCATGCACAGACTGCAAATTTAAAGTGGGACAGAGATTCAGCTTGCATTGCCTGAACCAACTTTGTTCTGCGCTGAAACGCTGTTTTCTGACATTTCAGGGTCTAACTTCAAAAATCATGCAAAACACTTCTAACACCTTCAGATATGTTTCTCTGTGTTGCAAAATAGGTTTTATTCATGCACAGACTGCAAATTTAAAGTGGGACAGAGATTCAGCTTGCATTGCCTGAACCAACTTTGTTCTGCGCTGAAAAGCTGTTTTCTGACATTTCAGGGTCTAACTTCAAAAATCATGCAAAACACTTCTAACACCTTCAGATATGTTTCTCTGTGTTGCAAAATAGCTTTTATTCATGCACAGAGTGTAAATTTAAAGTGGGACAGAGATTCAGCTTGCATTGCCTGAACCAACTTTGTTCTGCGCTGAAACGCTGTTTTCTGACATTTCAGGGTCTAACTTCAAAAATCATGCAAAACACTTCTAACACCTTTAGATATGTTTCTCTGTGTTGCAAAATAGGTTTTATTCATGCACAGACTTCAAATTTAAAGTGGGACAGAGATTCAGCTTGCATTGCCTGAACCAACTTTGTTCTGCGCTGAAACGCTGTTTTCTGACATTTCAGGGTCTAACTTCAAAAATCATGCAAAACACTTCTAACACCTTCAGATATATTTCTCTGTGTTGCAAAATAGCTTTTATTCATGCACAGAGTGTAAATTTAAAGTGGGACAGAGATTCAGCTTGCATTGCCTGAAGCAACTTTGTTCTGCGCTGAAACGATGTTTTCTGACATTTCAGGGTCTAACTTCAAAAATCATGCAAAACACTTCTAACACCTTCAGATATGTTTCTCTGTGTTGCAAAATAGCTTTTATTCATGCACAGAGTGTAAATTTAAAGTGGGATAGAGATTCAGCTTGCATTGCCTGAACCAACTTTGTTCTGCGCTGAAACGCTGTTTTCTGACATTTCAGGGTCTAACTTCAAAAATCATGCAAAACACTTCTAACACCTTCAGATATGTTTCTCTGTGTTGCAAAATAGCTTTTATTCATGCACAGACTGCAAATTTAAAGTGGGACAGAGATTCAGCTTGCATTGCCTGAACCAACTTTGTTCTGCGCTGAAAAGCTGTTTTCTGACATTTCAGGGTCTAACTTCAAAAATCATGCAAAACACTTCTAACACCTTCAGATATGTTTCTCTGTGTTGCAAAATAGCTTTTATTCATGCACAGAGTGTAAATTTAAAGTGGGACAGAGATTCAGCTTGCATTGCCTGAACCAACTTTGTTCTGCGCTGAAACGCTGTTTTCTGACATTTCAGGGTCTAACTTCAAAAATCATGCAAAACACTTCTAACACCTTCAGATATGTTTCTCTGTGTTGCAAAATAGCTTTTATTCATGCACAGACTGCAACGTTAAAGTGGGACCGAGATTCAGCTTGCATTGCCTGAACCAACTTTGTTCTGCACTGAAAAGCTGTTTTCTGACATTTCAGGGTCTAACTTCAAAAATCATGCAAAACACTTCTAACACCTTCAGATATGTTTCTCTGTGTTGCAAAATAGCTTTTATTCATGCACAGAGTGTAAATTTAAAGTGGGACAGAGATTCAACTTGCATTGCCTGAACCAACTTTGTTCTGCGCTGAAACGCTGTTTTCTGACATTTCAGGGTCTAACTTCAAAAATCATGCAAAACACTTCTAACAACTTCACATATGTTTCTCTGTGTTGGAAAATAGCTTGTATTCATGCACAGAGTGTAAATTTAAAGTGGGACCGAGATTCAGCTTGCATTGCCTGAAACAACTTTGTTCTGCGCTGAAACGCTGATTTCTGACATTTCAGGGTCTAACTTCAAAAATCATGCAAAACACTTCTAACACCTTCAGATATGTTTCTATGTGTTGCAAAATAGGTTTTATTCATGCACAGACTGCAAATTTAAAGTGGGACAGAGATTCAGCTTGCATTGCCTGAACCAACTTTGTTCTGCGCTGAAACGCTGTTTTCTAACATTTCAGGGTCTAACTTCAAAAATCATGCAAAACACTTCTAACACCTTCAGATATGTTTCTCTGTGTTGCAAAATAGGTTTTATTCATGCACAGACTGCAAAGTTAAAGTGGGACCGAGATTCAGCTTGCATTGCCTGAACCAACTTTGTTCTGCGCTGAAACGCTGTTTTCTGACATTTCAGGGTCTAACTTCAAAAATCATGCAAAACACTTCTAACACCTTCAGATATGTTTCTCTGTGTTGCAAAATAGGTTTTATTCATGCACAGACTGCAAATTTAAAGTGGGACAGAGATTCAGCTTGCATTGCCTGAACCAACTTTGTTCTGCGCTGAAACTCTGTTTTCTGACATTTCAGGGTCTAACTTCAAAAATCATGCAAAACACTTCTAACACCTTCAGATATGTTTCTCTGTGTTGCAAAATAGGTTTTATTCATGCACAGACTGCAAAGTTAAAGTGGGACCGAGATTCAGCTTGCATTGCCTGAACCAACTTTGTTCTGCGCTGAAAAGCTGTTTTCTGACATTTCAGGGTCTAACTTCAAAAATCATGCAAAACACTTCTAACACCTTCAGATATGTTTCTCTGTGTTGCAAAATAGCTTTTATTCATGCACAGAGTGTAAATTTAAAGTGGGACAGAGATTCAGCTTGCATTGCCTGAACCAACTTTGTTCTGCGCTGAAACGCTGTTTTCTGACATTTCAGGCTCTAACTTCAAAAATCATGCAAAACACTTCTAACACCTTCAGATCTGTTTCTCTGTGTTGCAAAATAGGTTTTATTCATGCACAGACTGCAAATTTAAAGTGGGACAGAGATTCAGCTTGCATTGCCTGAACCAACTTTGTTCTGCGCTGAAACGCTGTTTTCTGACATTTCAGGGTCTAACTTCAAAAATCATGCAAAACACTTCTAACACCTTCAGATATGTTTCTCTGTGTTGCAAAATAGGTTTTATTCATGCACAGACTGCAAATTTAAAGTGGGACAGAGATTCAGCTTGCATTGCCTGAACCAACTTTGTTCTGCGCTGAAAAGCTGTTTTCTGACATTTCAGGGTCTAACTTCAAAAATCATGCAAAACACTTCTAACACCTTCAGATATGTTTCTCTGTGTTGCAAAATAGCTTTTATTCATGCACAGAGTGTAAATTTAAAGTGGGACAGAGATTCAGCTTGCATTGCCTGAACCAACTTTGTTCTGCGCTGAAACGCTGTTTTCTGACATTTCAGGGTCTAACTTCAAAAATCATGCAAAACACTTCTAACACCTTCAGATATGTTTCTCTGTGTTGCAAAATAGGTTTTATTCATGCACAGACTTCAAATTTAAAGTGGGACAGAGATTCAGCTTGCATTGCCTGAACCAACTTTGTTCTGCGCTGAAACGCTGTTTTCTGACATTTCAGGGTCTAACTTCAAAAATCATGCAAAACACTTCTAACACCTTCAGATATATTTCTCTGTGTTGCAAAATAGCTTTTATTCATGCACAGAGTGTAAATTTAAAGTGGGACAGAGATTCAGCTTGCATTGCCTGAACCAACTTTGTTCTGCGCTAAAACGCTGTTTTCTGACATTTCAGGGTCTAACTTCAAAAATCATGCAAAACACTTCTAACACCTTCAGATATGTTTCTCTGTGTTGCAAAATAGCTTTTATTCATGCACAGAGTGTAAATTTAAAGTGGGACAGAGATTCAGCTTGCATTGCCTGAACCAACTTTGTTCTGCGCTGAAACGCTGTTTTCTGACATTTCAGGGTCTAACTTCAAAAATCATGCAAAACACTTCTAACACCTTCAGATATGTTTCTCTGTGTTGCAAAATAGCTTTTATTCATGCACAGACTGCAAATTTAAAGTGGGACAGAGATTCAGCTTGCATTGCCTGAACCAACTTTGTTCTGCGCTGAAAAGCTGTTTTCTGACATTTCAGGGTCTAACTTCAAAAATCATGCAAAACACTTCTAACACCTTCAGATATGTTTCTCTGTGTTGCAAAATAGGTTTTATTCATTCACAGACTGCAAAGTTAAAGTGGGACCGAGATTCAGCTTGCATTGCCTGAACCAACTTTGTTCTGCGCTGAAAATCTGTTTTCTGACATTTCAGGGTCTAACTTCAAAAATCATGCAAAACACTTCTAACACCTTCAGATATGTTTCTCTGTGTTGCAAAACAGCTTTTATTCATGCACAGAGTGTAAATTTAAAGTGGGACAGAGATTCAGCTTGCATTGCCTGAACCAACTTTGTTCTGCGCTGAAACGCTGTTTTCTGACATTTCAGGGTCTAACTTCAAAAATCATGCAAAACACTTCTAACACCTTCAGATATGTTTCTCTGTGTTGCAAAATAGGTTTTATTCATGCACAGACTGCAAATTTAAAGTGGGACAGAGATTCAGCTTGCATTGCCTGAACCAACTTTGTTCTGCGCTGAAAAGCTGTTTTCTGACATTTCAAGGTCTAACTTCAAAAATCATGCAAAACACTTCTAACACCTTCAGATATGTTTCTCTGTGTTGCAAAATAGCTTTTATTCATGCACAGAGTGTAAATTTAAAGTGGGACAGAGATTCAGCTTGCATTGCCTGAACCAACTTTGTTCTGCGCTGAAACGCTGTTTTCTGACATTTCAGGGTCTAACTTCAAAAATCATGCAAAACACTTCTAACACCTTCAGATATGTTTCTCTGTGTTGCAAAATAGGTTTTATTCATGCACAGACTGCAAAGTTAAAGTGGGACCGAGATTCAGCTTGCATTGCCTGAACCAACTTTGTTCTGCGCTGAAAAGCTGTTTTCTGACATTTCAGGATCTAACTTCAAAAATCATGCAAAACACTTCTAACACCTTCAGATATGTTTCTCTGTGTTGCAAAATAGCTTTTATTCATGCACAGAGTGTAAATTTAAAGTGGGACAGAGATTCAGCTTGCATTGCCTGAACCAACTTTGTTCTGCGCTGAAACGCTGTTTTCTGACATTTCAGGGTCTAACTTCAAAAATCATGCAAAACACTTCTAACACCTTCAGATATGTTTCTCTGTGTTGCAAAATAGGTTTTATTCATGCACAGACTGCAAAGTTAAAGTGGGACCGAGATTCAGCTTGCATTGCCTGAACCAACTTTGTTCTGCGCTGAAAAGCTGTTTTCTGACATTTCAGGGTCTAACTTCAAAAATCATGCAAAACACTTCTAACACCTTCAGATATGTTTCTCTGTGTTGCAAAATAGCTTTTATTCATGCACAGAGTGTAAATTTAAAGTGGGACAGAGATTCAGCTTGCATTGCCTGAACCAACTTTGTTCTGCGCTGAAAAGCTGTTTTCTGACATTTGTAGGAATCTTGGGCGAACAACGTACAAAACAGAAATGGCCATATTCCAAAGAAACAAAAGGACCCTCTTTCTCAGTCAAAATGCTGAGACATGACCATCACATGATAATCACCAGACGCTAATTGTATGGACCGCTTTTGTCGAGATCTGCGACTTACGCATCCAGAGAGAAGAAAATGCTCTCTGTCTCAGAGCACCTAAGAAACAAACCTCCAGTCTTCTGAAATTAAGCTGGCATGGCACATGATGCGTCCAGCGTGATGTAGGATTTTAGTTACGCAAAACAACAAGTAACGAATCAAATCTCCATACTCCAAGGAAGTTCAAAGATTCTCTTATCTGAACCATTTGCCAAAACGGCGCGAAGCCACTGGGTGCCACTTTGTCTACGCCAAACCTCCGTCTGCTGATCGCCCAGGAAACGAACCAGCAATAAAAGATAATCCTATCAAATGAACAACTAGCTATTTGTGCTGAGAGACCCATTAAAACAAATGGAGATTTGTCACCTTCACCAACACATGACTAAGAATTCGCTGACACAGGAAGAGGGAAATCTGCGGGATCATCTCCCCTCCTTTCTGAGACCCTCCAAAGAACGGACCGTTTGTCCACTTGTGACTTGAGTTAACAAATTAAGTTAAGAAAAGTTATGGATCACAGGATAGCCTTCCTGCTGCGAAACCCCCCCCTCAGAATTCCCTTCACACATCACGAGACTGAACCCACGCTACGTGCGTTACATGCTATCAAATATGATGCAAAGGCAAAAGAAGCAAAGAACACTATTCCAATCAATCGAACTTACTATGCAAAGGGATAGGATACCCTCCTTCCTTTATGTTCAATGTGTGCCGTGTAATCGTGTACTTTACTATGCCTTGTGTGCCTTGATTAACCCAGTTATTAAGTATGTATTCCATGTGTAACCTTATATTCCTATGTTTGATTTCGTTTGAACGATCATGACAAATGCAGGTTGTCTGAGTGAATGAGAATTTCATATTGTATGCATTGCAGTAGTTTATGATAATCGATAACCAAATTGAAGATAAATCTGTGTCCTAATAAGTCACATGCCAGAAGGAATTGCATCAAACATGACCCCGCCCCCGTGGCAACGCCATTGGCCTTCAAGCCCCGGGGTCGTGTCTAACAGACCCCTTAAAACCTAATGGCCCGAACCAGAACATTGGCTTGAATTGTGCTTGAAACGCGGGCTTGAATTGACTTGAATTGTGCTTGAAGTGCCGACTTGACCTGATTGAACTGAGCGAGAAGAGCCTTGAAACATCCTGAAAGACTCTAAACTTTCTCTGCCGAAGATCGCCTGCTCGTTCCAACTACAAGGCATTCTTGCCCTCCAGAACTCACAAGAAACTGCAAAAGACTTCCGCATCCCGGTTTGAATCTTCAGAGCCTACGCGCCTCGCAACCCAAGCGCCAATCGAACTCTGAGAGCAACTCACGTTGCCCAACTCCAAGCTCCTGAGGAATTCCCTAAGACGTCATCCGAGAGACCGACTAGCACGCAGCCAATCAGGGCATCCGCTGAGACGAGCCTCCAGCCAGGACGGAATCCCCATTCCGGCCAAGAGCAAGTAAACAAGGTCTACCATTTCTTGTTGAAATCTGGTGCGTTTTGTTTAAGTTAGATCTCTGCTTGATGATTTTCTGAGGTTGCGATTTGAGAAGCTAGTAACAGTAATATAACAAGTCTTGGGTCTTCTCAAAATTCATAAAATCCCATCTCTGAAACTGTATGAGTGTGCGTGTGAATGTGTGTGTATGTGTTCGTGTTTTGAGTAGTCTTAGTTTTGTAATCCTAGTGTAGTTTTCAATAAATCATTGTTTTCATTGAGAGAATTGTCTTGCCTTTTGTGTTCACAAAGTACTATTTTGCCTAGATCAAGCTACCTGGCTTTAGTTTCCCAAATTAATATTTAAGTTTATTTACGCTCCTGCAAATGAACGTGAATAGACTTTGGAATTGATAAAGTGTATTGATTTGACCGATTCGGTGGACGACCGGTCAGGAAATGTAAACTATTAATTCTAAATTGATTTCCCTGAAGTTTAGATTCGATTCTATATCCGAATCAACATTAAATTTGAGTTAATTTCTACATAAATGGTGGAGAATGCGGGCAAATTGTACTTTGTGATATAAAATTCAAGTCATTCTGTATGTATTTGTTCTATTTTTATCCGGAAGAAAATAGACCAGATAGTGAAACAGTTATTGTGTTAACAAGTTTTATTGTGGCTACAGTTTGGATTGAGTGAAAAGTGTGCCTCGAGTTGTCTTCTAAAGAATTTAAACTACAGATTAAACGTTTAGAAATTGTCCGCCGAGACAAAATAATAGGAAAGTAAGCGAATTCCTTGTTTTTCTGTTAATAAGAGCTCTATAGCCTGGCAACGCGGTGCGTGTTCCACTGTTGTTTTCAACTAGGCTAACGTTACACACCTCCCACGTTTAAGATCGCTAGAATAGCTAACTAACGTTCTTTTACCAAATATTTGCTTAAAACTAGTAAACTTGAGACGCGCCGCGTAAAGCGAGCACACAAGCGTCAGTTCTATGGGAGTACTGTGAAACCTTAATCAAATAGAATTAAGTGGTTCAGGCCACATGTGCTGTGTGTTGTTTAAAACGGCACACAATTTGTGTATTTTTTCGCAGTAAAGCTGTGGATAAATGTGCCTCACTCTAACGAGCTGAGATGATCCAGTGCCATAAGATGAGAATCTAAATAGTGCTTATTTGTTGTGCAAATCCGAAATGCGCTGCCATTTCATGCATGGTATTTAAAACTGCTGAACTTCATGCTGACTGTATCTCCGCAGCCATAGAAACGGCCCGGAAGTCCTAACAAACCTTTTCCGGGTAAAGTCTCGGTGCGCAGGCGCAGTCCGCCCTTGCACGATTGTAAACAACAGCGGAACAGCTAAGCTAGCTAAAGCTAATTCAAGCCGATGTAAAAGCCATTAGCTTTGAGGAATAGCAGTTAGCACATAGCGATTGTTGTGGATCTGTAACAGTTGAAGCAGTGTGTGTGACGTTTTCTGAGTGACTTAATCTCAAGCTGCTGAACGTTCTGTCTAACTGTCTGGCTCTCACTTCTCAAAGTTCATAACTTCATATCACTGCACAGTGATTCCTTTTTGTTCTTTGCTCTCCCCATCTGACAGGAATACTGACGATTTCATTTTAAATTTAAGTCCCTTCTTGATGCGACTGTAACCAGCCATCAGAATCATTATCATTACTATATCATATTATTATAGAATCTCGAAATTACATTATAGTTTGTGGTTTGTCTATTTACATGTATTTGATTTAAAAGCTCCATTTCCTGCTGAGTGCGTGTTTGTCCAAAGACCCCAAGCGGTGAGCTTTGCAATCAAATACTAAAGCTGATTAATTTGGTTACTTTGATCAATACTGATAAATAACAACATCTCCTTGCTACAGTACATTCCTTTGATTTGATTTGATGTTGATCATTAGTAAACAAGTTAATGTGACATTATTAAAGTTTGGTCACCACCTGTCATTTCCAAGTGGAAAACTTATACAAAATTGAATTTTGTTTCTTTCCTTTTCTTTTAAATCGTACATCTTGAACTTTAAATTTTGGACTGCGATTGCAAAATTTTAATTCCTAATTTTAAGATTATTAATCTTTAATTCTGAAATTGATGCTTACGTTAGGTTTTAAATTAATTAATCAAGTAATTGATTTAATTTATAATTTTTAACACTTTGGATTTTTAAGTTTAATCACAATAAAAAAATTTTGTTTGTTTTTATAATAAAACTTTTTTTTATTTTTTTTGTTATTTTTGTTGTTCTTCCACTCTCATATCATATGTCATATGATGCACATTTGAGCAGAGACATGACGGTGGCTTGACTGATTTTGATGAGGTCTTCCAAATTGTAAACAGAAACAGTTGTTTATTGATTTGAGACAAGACTCAGTATTTCTCAATTAATAGTCACTTCTTATCTTTAACTTCAATTGTTTGTACTGACTAATTGATCACAACAGCTGATTAAAACATTAACAAATGTTAACAATCGAGTCTTATAACCATCACTACTGAATGTAAACATAAATTTATTCGGTGAAGCAAAGCTTGAATCGTCCTGGTAGGACCGGTCACATTTCTAGACGGGCGGGAGCAAAACCGCACGCTCTGATTGGATAACTCTCCCCTCACTCCCTCCTTTCTCTCTCTCCTTCTAACCGTTCTCCTCTGGGATGGACCTGTTGTTTCCTCAATTGTGCCTGTGAAAATCATGCAAGCAGAGAATTTGGGCTGTTAAAAGACAATTAATCGATACCCAGTCAACCTGAGGTTGTCATTTAAACTCGTGTTTAACTCTCCCTTCTTCTCCCCATCTGAACTACCACAGATAAGGCCCCACTGAGTACAGCAAAGGTCGATAGGCACCGGTCGTGAAGCCGTCAGCAGAAACTCTCTGTTTGGTGTACAGTGTCACTTCTACCAGCTGCAAGGCCGACACTGTCATTGTTATCGTACGCTTCCTCCCCCGGAGGAAGCTGCAATAGCAGTCATAGTCCAGGCGGGGCAAAGCCCCAATCTCTCTCTTCTCCTCCTGCCTTTCCCTAAGTGCACAGTTTTTTGTTTTTGTTTTTGTTTTGTTTTTCCCTGTTTGTTTGTTTCTTTGTGTTGTCTCCTCTCTCTCTTGTCTTAGGAAAAGGAGAAGCAGCCGACCACGCCGGCCCTGCTGTGGGTTCTTTTCTGTTTCTTTTCTCTTTTTCAGTTACAACACCCGTGACACCTCCCCTCACCCTCCGTCAAAGCGACACTAGCTGGAGGCTACACACACCAGCGAGCCACCTGTGGGGAGAAACACGCTCACCTCCATACCACACGCCCAGACCCCACTTACACCTGACACCACTACACTCACACCCCTGTTCCAGTTTTGTCTGTTTGTTTCTCTTTTTGTTTTGTTTTTTGTTTGTTCTTTCTCCTTCAGGTCTGTGTCAGTCAGTGGTTTGGTCTCCCCTCGCGGCATCAAAACATGTCTCGCACCGCAGACCCCGTTGGCCACTGGGAGGACTTGGAAATCTGGCTAAGCGCCATGACGGACAGCCTCTTACCCAAAGCCGCCGAAGCTGTCAAACATCAGACACAAGACCAACTGGACAACAACATAACAGGCATCATGGAGAATGATCCCAGCCAAAGCTATGGACACAAAGAGCTAGCCAAGATCACCGGTTCCCTGAGTCACACCCTCATCGCTTCCCTCAAACTGAGTGACAGGCAAACCGCCCATCTCCAGCAGGAGCTCAAAAGCGCACAACAACGCATCGGACAGCTTGAACTGGAGGCTCAAGACCATCAGGAATGGTCCGACGGAACGAACCCCAGAACTACTGAGGAGATCAACAAACTGAAAGAAACTCTGGCGACCACCGCCCAAGAAATGGAACAAGCAAAGGCAGCCTACACGGAAGTCAGCGACAAGCTCCGGTACGCCGAACAGCTACTAGAAAAGGCACAACTGGACTTCAAAGACAAGAACAGCAGAATTAAAGCCCTCGAAACTCATTTGAACGAGGCAAGGACTGAACTAAGTTACCTCACTCAACAGCTGGACGACATAAAAGAAGAAGCTGAAAGTGTCAAAGATGAACTCAAACACGCTTATGAGCTGCGCCTTGAGCCAACCAGGACCCGACGGGCCCCGGCCTCACCCCTACCAAGCAGGCCCGGGTCCCCCGTCCCTGGAACCTCACGTGAACAAAAGGGGGAGGGGGCAACTTCAAAACCCTCACCAGCTCCCTCCGAAGAGACCTACCTCACACCCAAGCTACGAGAACTTCCACGGGCCGGCCTGCAAGCATCGCACGGACTGGACCTAAAAGACCTCGACAAGCTGGCTCGAAACATAAGCAAGTTTTCCCCGAGTGCTCAAGGTTTTCAAGACGTCCACGCCTACTTGAAAGACTTAGAATTTCATCTAGAAATGAGACCCAATGTTACGGACAAAGACAGACTTTATCTTCTGCGATCGACTTCGAGCCCTGAGGTGCGAAGCTTTTTGGACCGACAGCCTTCACACACAAAGACTGATTTCCATCTGCTCCGCCAAGCCCTCATCAAAGAGTTCGCAGACCCTGAATCAGAGCAAGGACTGGTGGCCGCCCTGGAGACCAAGCAGGGTCGTCACGAAACGCCCCAAGCTTATTACAACCGACTGAGACGATCATACTTCGGAGCTCGCAATGAGCCGGGCATGGAAGAGGACCAGAATTTCAGAACTCTCTTCCTCAGAAATCTCCATCCTGGGGTAAGCCACCACCTCGGCGTCCTAGCATGCCCACGAACAATGACATCTCAGCAACTGCGAGACTTGGCACACAAAGCCTACGCCAAGCAAAAAATGGCTTCAGAAAAGGGCTCCAAACCTGCCGCAATTCTTGACATCAACACGCAAAGTCAAGGGATGGCACTGGAGGGCGCCGGTCCCCAAGACAGCGTCAAGCCACGACCCAAAGAATGGAAGTCATCCTCACTTAACAAGGAACGGAACCTCCAAAGTGGCACCCGACCAAAACAAAAAAACGACCGCTGGGATGGACAGTCATCAACTGGACAACGCTGGGAGAGATCACGGAACCAGCCAAGGCAGCAGGAAAGTCGATGGGAAAAATCATGGAACTCGCAACACTCAGGCAGAGGATCTTGGGACTCTAACAGAGGGTCCAACGGGACACGACAGTCACGCTCTGGAGCCACCAGCCCAAGAAACCGTCGGAAAAACCCACCGAGATTCCATACTGACAGAACCCAAACAGAAACTGTACAAGAGCAAAAGACATCAACTAGTCTTGACTCTCAAGAGCTGTTAAAATTGATGATGAAAGAGTTCTTCCAGAGCAGAGAGCAGGATCGGAAATGGGAAAAGAAAGAAAAACCAGATTCGGCCTGACTAGCGGCAGAACAACAAGACAGCACCCACCTGGCACAACAAACCTCAAACCAAAGCACCCATGCACCTCACCCTCAAAATGTTGCAACTATCTCAACCACAGGTGAACAGGGAAGTCACCCTGAACACCCCGCTCCAGCGGGTGACACCGACCTAACACCTAGCACGGTGGATGTTAGCAGCTGCCCATCACCACCTGCTGACGATACCACCACAGTGCCCGAAAGTGCCGTTCTGGTTGTCTGCCATGCCTCTGAAGAAACCCAAACCAGTTTCCATAGTCTACCCATTTCACCCCACACTCCAGTGCCTCAACTTCTGGGCGACCTCATCGAGAAGGGTATAGCTAAAAAGTTCTACCTCTCCATCATCATCGAACGCCACATCAAAGTGGAAGCCCTCTTGGACACAGGAGCAGACATCACTCTAATGTCAACTGAACTCCTGGAAGAAATCCAAGAGAGAAACAGGAGAGCAAACAGCACCCTCAAGCTCCAAAGGTGTGAACTAAACCTCCAAGCATACTCACACACGGGCCTGCAACTCAAACACGTGGCCCCGATCCAGCTAACTGTAGGACCAATGGATCTCATCCACCCAGTTTACATTTCACCACTAAACACCTACCCACTTCTCATCGGGAAAGACCTGCTAAATCGCTTTGAACCTCTAATTGACTTTAAACACCTGAAGATGTGGACACAGGTCCGCGAGCCCCTCCCGTTACAGTCAGTAAACCCACAAGCACCGCAGTGTCAAGCCACAGACACCGACCATCGTCTACGACAGGACGAAGCAAGGTCAAGGTCAGAGCCAAGCCCAAGTCCAGCTGCAACTAACAAAGCTCTCGACCCTTTTCTCTGCGCACTGCAGACGTGGGACTCAACCTCAGGTCCTCCCCAAATCAGAACTGCTGTAAACATCCAGGACCTTCCTGTGTCCGATGCAGTATTGGCTCTCTGGACAGAGGTCTCAGCCATCAGTCTAAGCCTTTTCAAAACGCTGAAGCAGAGACAAAAGCACCTGCCACATGTTTCCAAGCATAGCCGCTTCCCTCTCAGCCCCGAATCAACAACAATGGCCACCTCCAAAATAATCTGTGCAGCAGACATACAGTGGAACAACCGGCTGCTAAGCCACTACTTCCTGGTAATCCCTGATCTGCCTCACGAACTATATGTTGGAGCCGACATCATTGTCAGACTCAACGCCTGCATCGACACGGTGAATGACATCATCTGGGCCCCGGCGTCACACCGACTGAACCCCACTGTCAACCTACAAAACCTTCAATCTGGTCAGACAGTGCCGGACGCCTGTGCCATGATTAACGAACAGGAAGTCACCATACCTGCCTACAGAAAGAGCGTCAGCGTCCGCCTGAACATGCGACCAGGACAAGCTCTCAACAGCAAACTAGGTTTCTTCCATCCTTCCAGGACCTACCTAAGGCTAGGTCTGACCCTGGAAGCCACGCCCCTCATGGAAGTGTCATCCCGCTCCGTATACGTCTTGGTCAACAACTGCACGGCTCAAGACATCAAACTCTCTAAAGCCAGCCACGTGGGATGGCTCATCAGCCAAGAATTCCATGACTTTGAGCTAACAGTACCTATCATAGGCCCCATACCAGCCCAGCTGCTGACAGACGAAGAGGACGATGCCGTAGTCTTCACTAAACCACATGGAACCATCTCCATCACATCTGTGCTGCCTGTATCCAAAGAAAGCGTCTGTCGTTCAGAGCTGACCGATGACACACACCTGGCAGTCTACGCTGTCTCCTCCCAACCTCTGACAGCACAAGCAGAACAAGTGACCCTAATGGCTCAGAACTCTTTAAACACACAACCCACAGACGAACCCTACCCCGGGTTCAACGCACAGATCCAACAGATCTTGGAGGAAGCAGACGCCCTCCACTGCGACGCTGAGCGCCAGGGACTCAAAGAAGTCCTACATAAATACAAAGACTCCTTTGCTAAGGACTCTCTGGACTGTGGCCTAACCAACATCCACACCGTGCGCATTCCGACAAACCCAAGTGCACCACCCACATATGTGCGCCAGTACAAAATTCCTATCGCATCATATGAGTCGGTACAGGAAATCATCGACTCCATGCTAGAAAAGGGAATCATCCGCCCCTGCAACAGCACATACTCTGCACCTATTTGGCCAGTTCTCAAGCCTAACGGCAAATGGCGGCCTACTATTGACTATCATAAACTGAACAAACAGGTACCCCTGTCACGATGGCCCATGACACAACTGGACCAAGAAATACCCAAAATCAAAGGCTCCACGATCCTATCCACTATGGACGTTGCCTCCGGATTTTGGACCATTCCCGTACATCCAGACGACCAACACAAGCTGGCATTCAATTTTGGCAACCGACAATATACCTTCACGCGGTGTCCTTTCGGCTATGCCAACTCACCAGCTGAATTCAACATCTTTCTAAACAAAGCCTGCCCTGATGCCAGAGCCAGAGGCAACATAATCTATGTTGATGATTTGCTCTTGCAGAACACCAACGCGGCAGACCATCTAAAGGAAATCGACCACGTCCTAAATCAGCTGACTACAGCAGGTGCCAAAATTGCACTCCACAAAGGCCAATGGTGCAAAACCAAAGTGAACTATGTCGGCCTCCTTGTTGGACGAGAAGGAATCGAACCGCAATCCAGCCGCACTCAAGCAATCCAAACCATAAAACCCCCCACTAACATCACTGAGCTACGAAGCTTCCTGGGAGTCTGCAACTATTCGAGACAATTCATTGAAAATTATTCTGACATTGCACGACCACTCACATCTCTCCTCAAGAAAGATGAACCCTTCATTTGGACGGAAGACCAGGACAAAGCGATGAGCGAGCTTAAACAACGTCTGTGCTCTGCTCCCTGTCTAGCCTACCCAGACCCAGGAAAAGAATTCCATCTGGAAGCAGGTTTTTCCAAACATTGCCTCAGCGCAGGCCTATATCAGCTACATGACAAAGACAAGCGAGTGGTCGCCTACGCCAGTAAAACACTGTTACCACCTGAATGCAAATATTCAGACTGTGAGAAAGCTCTGTTGTGCACCGTCTGGGCCATTCAACGCTTCTCTAACTACATTGGAGCCCAGAAAGTCATCATAGAAACCTGTCACCAACCTGTGACTTTCCTCAACAGCCAACGAATCCGAGATGGCGTGGTAACAAACGCACGCATAGCCACCTGGCTGATGACGCTTCAAGGACGCGATGTCGAGGCACGATATGCCCAAAACCACAAATCAGCTTTGGGTAATGGACTTGCAGCTTGCCAGAACTGCTCCAGCGATACACAATGCACAATCACAGAGCCCAACGAACCAGCGCAACCACTGCTTACAAACCACAAATACTTTGATGAGAATGTGTGCGAAGGCATGCCCACTGCTTATGTCGACGGTTGCTCCTACAACAACCAAGGAACCTTGAAAGCGGGCGCTGGCGTGGTCTGGCTCAACAACAACCCCTGCCAACCACAACACTTCAAACTAGGCCCGCATTCCTCTCAATATGCAGAAGTGGCAGCCATCCTCATCACGCTGCAGCTGGCTGCATCCCACAACATCAAAGAACTCCTCATCTGCACTGACTCAAACTACGCTCGCATGAGCTTCACATGCCACCTGGCGGGATGGAAGCAAAATGGATACAAGACTGCCAACAACAAACCTGTCAAGCATCAAGAGCTATTCCAAGCATGCGAGGCCATCATCCTAAACCATGATATAACCGTGTATTGGAAGAAGGTCCGAGGCCACTCACGACAACCAGGCCAAGACAAAGACCTTAATGATCAAACGGATGCACTAGCTAAAACAGGTGCACTGCATGGAGAAGCGTGGACCCCACCCCCCCTTGCACCCTACCCCGCTGTCTCCGCTATTACCCGCCGCCAACAGGCCAATGCCAACCACAGCCCCGCCTCCACCCATGTCGAACTGTCCCCACAGTTCAGTCCAAGTGACCTACTCACCCTCCAAGCCTCAGACCCAATACTACAGACTATTATTTCTCATATCTCCGATCCAACAAACCACCCTATCTCTCCTTCCGACCTAGCACGGTCTTCCGACCTCCGCACGCTCCATTCTATCAAGCACATGCTGCATCTACGCGACGGTCTCCTCACATACGTCCCTGAGCCACTCACTGCACCGCAGCTTGTGGTCCCTCAGTGCCAAAGGGGGATTATGCTCGCGCACGCTCACGATGTCCCATGTGCTGGACACCACGGAGCAAAGGCCACCTACGATACGCTGAAACAGGTGGCATACTGGCCTGGAATGCAGCAAGACATTGCAGATTACGTGAAGGGATGCCTAGTTTGCTGCCAGTTCCAACCAGCAAACTCAAATCACCGAGCACCACTACAACGGAAAGGAGTCACCTTCCCTTGGTCAGACCTTCAGATAGACTGGGTGGGACCTTTGCCGCGGTCAACCCGAGGTAACAAATACTTCCTCTCCGTGGTTTGCGAGTTCACCAAGTGGGTGGAGTGCCTCCCCGCCCCTAATGACACCGCAGAAACCACTGCCTGTCTGCTGATGAATCACGTCTTTTCAAGATTCGGGCTACCTCTGAGGATCAACTCGGACCGAGGAACCCACTTCACAGCTGAAGTAATGCAGGAAGTCTGGAGACTGCTCGGGATACAAGCTAAGCTACATATAAGCCACCATCCAAGAGCCTCTGGGCAAGTTGAGAGGGTTCATCGCACGGTGGTCAGCATGCTGAAAAAGTATGTAGCAGCCAACCAAAAGGATTGGGACATTAAGTTGCCCCTGGTACTGATGGCTGCCAGAGCCACCCCACACAAGTCCACTGGTGTACCGCCATTTGAAATGATGACGGGGCGACAAATGACACTCCCATTACACCTGCTGTACCAACCCGGAGATACAAACCTCGCCACCGCATACACCACTCACCAGTACCTTGAAGAACTGCACCAACACCTGAGAACGACCTTCTCTTTCGCTCAACAACAACTCCAAAGAAGCGCAGAAGGTCGTAAAGCCTATTACGACCAAAAGGCCTCACATCAGGAATTCAATGTTGGGGACAAAGTGTGGTACTTCCGCTTTGCCCAGCCACGGCAAAGCGGGCCCTATCGTCTGTCAAAGAAATTCCTACCTCACTGGACTGGACCCCACCAGATCGTAGACAAGCTCTCGCCCGTTGCCTACCGAATCAGAATCAGGCAAGGCCGCAACGAACCAGTACTTCGATGGGTACATCGAAACCAGATCAAGAAACATTGGGGCTCCAACAGATCAGAAGAGGGGGAAGACCAAACCAACTGACACAGACCAAGCCCAGACCACATCTCACGCTAACACAAGTTGTTATGTTTTGTTTGTATGTTTTTGTTTTGTTTATCCCCCCAGGAAAACACACACAACCCCCTTCACAAACACAACATAAACCACTTACACCTGTCCTCACCGCCTCTCTGCGAGGAGACGATCATCCCTGACGTCTAACCTCGTTTAACGTCTTTGTGTGTTGTTTTCCCTTTTTCCCTTTTTCCGCTTTCCTTTTCCTCTAGGCCCCACCAAAACTTAACCCATTTTTCCTTTGAGCCTAGATTCGGAAGGTGGAACTGACACTGTGCGCCAAATTATGAGCAAACTATTGTCACAAATCTCGGTTAACAATAAAGGCGGCTCCGCCACCCATGGTCCTCATAGCTAACTGTCCCCTTTTGTGTTCTCTGTTACCAGGAAGATGTTCAGACTCGCCGTCCTGTTGCTCTGCGTAGTCGGGGTCGTACCCCAACCAGAAGTCGCCACGCTCGGACCAGCGTCAGGGATCGTACTCCGCGAACAACCGGGATTATTGATCACTAATTGTAAAACCTACACCCAAAAGGTGTACGTCCGATTCAACCCCCGTGACGTTTTCCGAGCACACTACACCCTCCCATCTCCTAAGACCACGTGGGCAGGCACCCGTTGGACTCGGGAAGCCTTCGCCCACGCACAAGCAGATGTGACACACATGCTGCGCCAGTTACAAAAAATGACCGTAACCCAAGCTGAGTTAAGCGGGTACAACCGGCGTTCCAAACGGTTTTTGGGCGCCCTGTTAGGAGCTGCCGCGGCTGTGGGAACTTTATTTAACATCGGCATGACTACCGCCAATGCGGTAAATCTGGCCACAGTCAGACGACATGTGGAGGAGACCCAAGCCGAAATTGTTGGGAACCAGTGGCTGGTCAGTACTTCAGTGCGTACAGCTACCCTGACGTATGACCAGCACGACACGGCTACCCGTATTACGTTGCCGAACCAAACCCTCTGGGTCAAGGTTCCGAAAGGCTCAATTCTCCACATCGATGACCTGGCACTATACCACCTCCCCGAAGAGGAATATAAAGCTGAGCTCGAAATCTCGCCCTTCTTCAAACAGCATTCCTTTGACCTCGATCCTGAGTTGGAGGAAAGGATCAAGGTAGAAGGATTGCAACTAATTGATTTAACTCCCGTTAACACGGCTTTGGAAGCCATCGCTCGCCTTCCACCCGCCGGTCCCCCAATTATTCGGTCTTGGTCCGCCGCCGACACGGCATTGTGCATCTCAACCATCGTCGGATACGCTGTAACTCTAACCCTCGCCTTCCTCCTCCACAAACGAGTAAGCGCGGTCCAAGAGTCTCTCAATAAATGTACCTCCGGCGTCCCACGCATTTTTCGCCGCGAAAAACCCACACCAGAATCCGAACTCGAGCCCGAGAACGCGACGAATCTAATTGAGATCACGCCCATGCCGCCCCGTCGATCCACTGACTATTAAAACCGACCAAAGAAAAACGCCCCATTCACACTGCCTTCGCCAACGATCCCATATACCGTTTTGAAATAACCGTGACCCTACCAGTCAATAGCTACAGCCCTGCACCAGAGTTCAGCGAGTGATGGAGATGTTGTTTGTGTTTTGTGAGTGCCTTGCTCTCTCTCTCTCTCTCTCTCTCTGCCTTCTTGTTCCAGTGTCTGCCGATGTTTGCACCAGGAACATCGCCAGCCAAGAGGGGGATTATGTAGGATTTTAGTTACGCAAAACAACAAGTAACGAATCAAATCTCCATACTCCAAGGAAGTTCAAAGATTCTCTTATCTGAACCATTTGCCAAAACGGCGCGAAGCCACTGGGTGCCACTTTGTCTACGCCAAACCTCCGTCTGCTGATCGCCCAGGAAACGAACCAGCAATAAAAGATAATCCTATCAAATGAACAACTAGCTATTTGTGCTGAGAGACCCATTAAAACAAATGGAGATTTGTCACCTTCACCAACACATGACTAAGAATTCGCTGACACAGGAAGAGGGAAATCTGCGGGATCATCTCCCCTCCTTTCTGAGACCCTCCAAAGAACGGACCGTTTGTCCACTTGTGACTTGAGTTAACAAATTAAGTTAAGAAAAGTTATGGATCACAGGATAGCCTTCCTGCTGCGAAACCCCCCCCTCAGAATTCCCTTCACACATCACGAGACTGAACCCACGCTACGTGCGTTACATGCTATCAAATATGATGCAAAGGCAAAAGAAGCAAAGAACACTATTCCAATCAATCGAACTTACTATGCAAAGGGATAGGATACCCTCCTTCCTTTATGTTCAATGTGTGCCGTGTAATCGTGTACTTTACTATGCCTTGTGTGCCTTGATTAACCCAGTTATTAAGTATGTATTCCATGTGTAACCTTATATTCCTATGTTTGATTTCGTTTGAACGATCATGACAAATGCAGGTTGTCTGAGTGAATGAGAATTTCATATTGTATGCATTGCAGTAGTTTATGATAATCGATAACCAAATTGAAGATAAATCTGTGTCCTAATAAGTCACATGCCAGAAGGAATTGCATCAAACATGACCCCGCCCCCGTGGCAACGCCATTGGCCTTCAAGCCCCGGGGTCGTGTCTAACAGACCCCTTAAAACCTAATGGCCCGAACCAGAACATTGGCTTGAATTGTGCTTGAAACGCGGGCTTGAATTGACTTGAATTGTGCTTGAAGTGCCGACTTGACCTGATTGAACTGAGCGAGAAGAGCCTTGAAACATCCTGAAAGACTCTAAACTTTCTCTGCCGAAGATCGCCTGCTCGTTCCAACTACAAGGCATTCTTGCCCTCCAGAACTCACAAGAAACTGCAAAAGACTTCCGCATCCCGGTTTGAATCTTCAGAGCCTACGCGCCTCGCAACCCAAGCGCCAATCGAACTCTGAGAGCAACTCACGTTGCCCAACTCCAAGCTCCTGAGGAATTCCCTAAGACGTCATCCGAGAGACCGACTAGCACGCAGCCAATCAGGGCATCCGCTGAGACGAGCCTCCAGCCAGGACGGAATCCCCATTCCGGCCAAGAGCAAGTAAACAAGGTCTACCATTTCTTGTTGAAATCTGGTGCGTTTTGTTTAAGTTAGATCTCTGCTTGATGATTTTCTGAGGTTGCGATTTGAGAAGCTAGTAACAGTAATATAACAAGTCTTGGGTCTTCTCAAAATTCATAAAATCCCATCTCTGAAACTGTATGAGTGTGCGTGTGAATGTGTGTGTATGTGTTCGTGTTTTGAGTAGTCTTAGTTTTGTAATCCTAGTGTAGTTTTCAATAAATCATTGTTTTCATTGAGAGAATTGTCTTGCCTTTTGTGTTCACAAAGTACTATTTTGCCTAGATCAAGCTACCTGGCTTTAGTTTCCCAAATTAATATTTAAGTTTATTTACGCTCCTGCAAATGAACGTGAATAGACTTTGGAATTGATAAAGTGTATTGATTTGACCGATTCGGTGGACGACCGGTCAGGAAATGTAAACTATTAATTCTAAATTGATTTCCCTGAAGTTTAGATTCGATTCTATATCCGAATCAACATTAAATTTGAGTTAATTTCTACAGTGACTCACATGGTTTTTCGGACTTCCTGTCCCACTCTCGTCTGACATTCCGAATCCAACGCAGCGTCTCAATTGAGTACACTGCAGAGACAATCTTTAAGAAACAATCAGCTTTTCAACAGTATCATATGTTTTCATGTTTTCTTTTATATTATGTGTTTTATGTGATCATTGGAGTTTAATCTATGCATTATATGCCTTTAGGAAAGGAAGTTATCAAATGTATTAGCATGCAAGCAATATGGCCTTATTTGATATGTAATGAATTGTCTGGATGAATGATACACAGCAAAATGAACGAGGAAATGATATGGTGTATACTTTAGGCATCGAAATAGTTTATTGAAGTTAATAACAAAAAAATTGCAGAGAAATCCATATCCTAATAAGTTACGTACCAGAAGGAATTACAGGACGGAAAGGGGGTGGCGTGACCCGCCCCTTCAGCAATGCCATTGGATCCCAGCATCGTGGGACGTGCCCTAGCGGCCCGTTTAAAACTTCATGTTCCTAACAGAACTCAGCGAACTCAGCAAGAACTCAGCGAACTCAGAGCTCCCAGCTCTCGCCTCACGCCTTTCGCCTCTTGTGGTTTGAGTGCTTTTCCATCTGCGCTCGACCGCTCGACCACTCGACCAAGCACGCAACGGTGCCATCAAAACTCTACAGAACGGAAGTTTCGTGACTGCCGAACTTTTCCAAGTCTCGCAACGCCGACTCAAAAGAACTTCCAGCGCATCAACCTGCGTAACCAGGCAACCGAAAGATCGGCTCCAGAAAACTACTCCTCCACGTCGAGGGATTTCCCAAACTACGTCATCGACCAGCAACCAACCAGAACTTTCGCTCAGACGAGCCCCCGGAACCCCCGTTCCCAGCACAAACGCAAGTAACAAGATCTCTGTTTACTTCGCTGAAACTGGTGCAAAATACTCCCTAAGTAGTTAAAAGCTAAGTCTCTGCTTTTGTGATTTTCTAAGGTTGCGATCTAAGAACTAGTTAAGATACTAGAACATTTGGGGTTCTCTTCAACTCAGTAATTTCTCATCCCCGGAACTGTATGAGTGTGAGTGTGAGTGTGAATGTGCGTGTGTGTGTGTGTGTTTGTTTATTTGTGTTTGAGTAGAGATTAGTTTTGTGTCTTAGAGTAGTCAATAAATCATTGTTTCATTAAAAGAAGTGTCTTGAATTTTATGTTCACAAAGTTCTATCTGTGTTTAGATCAAGCTACCTCAGCTTTAAAATTTCCTAACGTAATATTTTGGTTTATTTGTGATCTTGGCCAGGAACATAATATAAACCTTTTTGAGTTAATACAGTATGCTGAATTGACCACTTTGCTGGACGAATGGTTAAGAAGTGTAATCTATTAACTCTGAATCAATTTAATCAAGTTCCGAATCTTTCGATTCGATTCCTTATTTGAATCATTATAAATTTGAGCTAATTAATCCTTACAGATGGTGGAGAATTATAAGGCAAACACATCTAACTATTTGAACATAAAACAAGTCATTCTATATGGTATTTTGTTCTATTTTTTTTTTCCCGGTAGAAATAGTTCAAAGACAGAGAAACAGTTTATTGTGTACTGTATGCTTTATTGTGGCTGCCAGTCTGGAATTAATGAAAGCATAACTTTGAGTTGTTGTGTAAAGAATTTAAACTGCAGTAAAGTTTTAGAAATTGAGACAAAGAAAAGAAGAAAAACGAGCGTGTTCCTTGTTTTTCCTCTCTGTCAAAAGGCCTTGCAGCTAGTGTTTTACACTGCGTGTTCCAGAGTGAAAACTTAAGCTGACTCCCGGTTTAAGATCTTTAGGCTCGCGACCTAATGCTCTTTTACCAAGTATTCACTTAAAACTAACGTTAGTGAAGTTAAGACGTGGCGCTCAGCGCGAGCACCCACACGTTGCTTTATGGGAGAAATTTTGAGATCTTAAAATTGTGTGGCTGAGTCCATACGTGCTGTGGTGTTGTTTAAACAGACAAGCACAGAATTAAGGTCCGCCGAGACCTGTGAAATATGTTGCATTAATCGCAGTAAAGCTGTGGATAAATGTGCCTCACTCTAACGAGTTGAGACAAGAATCTAAATAGTGCTTATTTGCTTTGCAATTCCGAAATGTCCTGTCATTTCATGCATTGTATTTAAGACTGCTGAACCACACGCTGGTGGTTGCCATAGAAACGCTGTGACCCGGAAATCCTAACATACCTTTTCCGGGGCAGAGTTTCGTTGTGCAGGCGCAGTCCGCCTGCTCATATTGTAAACAACAAGTGGTATAGCTAACCTAGCTAAAGCTAACGCGTGTGCATTGAAGCCTATGTAAAACCATTAGCCTTGAAAAATAGCAGTTAGCACGCAATCGGTTAGGGTGATCCATTGTGTTTGAACTCAGTGTGTGTAACGTTGTTTGGGTGACTCAATCACAAGCTTTGAACTTTAACGCTCATTCTGCAAACTTCTTTACTTCATATCTCTGTACACTATTCCTTGTATTTCTTCCCTCCTCCCATGTGACAGGAATATTGACAATTTTAAACTTAAATCTCTTTTTGATGCGATTGTAACAAACCATTAAAGCCCTATCATAAATCTCAAATTAAAACATTTTATTGTTTCGATTTAAGACTCTCTCCTTTTTGACTGTTTGCATTGCCAGATTAAACTGTTACAAGCTTTATAATCAAATACTATTTTTAAGCTGATTAATTTGAATACTTTGATCAATCTTAATAAATAATCACATCTCCTTGCCACACCGCAATTTCTGTGATTGATTTAACATTGATTAATTGTAGTCAATTTTAAGGAGGCATCATTTGAATTTGGTCACCAACTTTCATTGCCAAGGTGATAATTTATGTTAAACATTTTTTTTTTATTTGGAAATTTTAATCTCTAATTTAAACTTCTGATTCCAATTAAAATTTTTGATTTTAATTGAACATTTTAATTTTAAGTTTAATCATAATCACATTTCCCCTTTTCAGACGGCAATGATACACGTTGAATAGAGAAATGATCATTTCCTTGACCAATTTTTAATGAAAACTTCTAAATTATAACCAGGAACAATCATTATTTATTTGAAAACGACTCTTTCTTTTTTTTTACAATCGATAGTTGTTCCTTTTACCATACCTCAATGGTTTGTGCTGATTCATTTGATTACAACTGCTGACTAAAACTTTAACAAAGCGTTACAGTTTGAGTTCTGCCACAATCATTACTGAATTGAAACATCAATTTTAATTTGCAAACCAAGGCTTTAATTGTCCTATCAAGTCTTGTCATATTCCCTGACTTGGGAGTGAAACCTCATTTCCAATTGGTTGTCTCTCTCCTCACTCTCTCTCTTTCACCTAGCTGTCCTCCTCTTGATTCGACTACTGCTGCTATTTCCTCGATTGTGCCTGTGAGAATCATAAAAGCAGAGAATTTTGGTTGTTTAAAAGACATTTAATCAATGTTCATACAACTTGAAAACGCCAATTAAACTTGTGCCTAACTCTCACTTTCAACTCTCATCGTGGAACCCTACAGCCAAGGTCCCAACGAATCCAGCGAGGACTGATAGGCGCCAGTCGTGAACCCGTTTCCAGAAACGCTCTGATTGGTGTACAGTGTCAATCCTACCAGCTGCAAAGCCAATACTGTCATTGTTATTGTATATTCCCTCATCCCGGAGGAGATTATAATAACAATCATAGTCCTGGCGTGTTGAAATTCCCATTTCTGAGCACTGTATCTAGAAGCATACATCAAGTCGAAAAAAAAAAAACTTGACTGTACTCATTCTGGGGCCAGAAAGGTGTATTTCACTTTCCCTCTCTCTCCCAATCTCTCTCTTTCTACCTTCTTCCCAAAGTGTTCCTTTTGTTGTTGTCTCTTTTCTCTCTTCTCTTTAGAAAAAGGGGGAAGCAGCCGACGACTACGCCGTTCTTTGCTGTGGGTGTTTGTTCCTCTTTCCTCTCTCTGTTCTAGCTACAACGCCCGTGGGTACCCCCTCGCCTCCTCCACAGCGACGCTAGCTGGAGGCGTGCACACCAGTGAACCACCTGCGGGGAGAACCACACTCACCTCAACAAAACACACCCAAAACCCACTTACACCCGACACCACCACACTCACACCACTGTTTTGGTTTTGTTTGTTTGTTTTGTTTGTTTGTTCTTCTTTCTACAGGTCTGTGTCAGTCATTGGTCTGGTCTTTCCTCACGGCATCAAAACATGCCTCGCCCAACAGACCCCGTTGGTCACTGGGAGGACTTGGAAATCTGGCTAAGCGCCGTGACGGACAGCCTCTTACCCAAAGCCGCCGAAGCTGTCAAACACCAGACACAAGACCAACTGGACAACAACATAACAGACATCATGAAACATGATCCAGGTCAGAGCTACGGACACAAAGAGCTAGCAAAGATCACTGGCTCCCTGAGTCACACCCTCATCGCCTCCCTCAAACTGAGCGACAGACAAGCCGCCTATCTCCAGCAGGAGCTGAAACGCGCACAGCGACGCATCGAGCAGCTAGAGCTGGAGGCTCAAGATCGACGGGAAGGGTCCAACGAGACGGATCCCAGAGCAACTGAGGAGATCGCTAGACTACAAGAAACTCTAGCAAACAACACACAAGAAATGGAGCAAGCAAAGTCAGCCCGCGCCGACCTCAGCGACAAGCTACAGTACGCAGAGCAGCTACTGGAAAAGGCAAGGCTGGACTTCCGAGACAAGAACAGCAGAATTAAAGCCCTCGAAACACATCTGAACGAGGCAAGAACTGAGATAAGTTACCTCACTCAACAACTTGACGACATGAAAGAGGAATTTGACAGTGTCAAAAATGAACTCAGATATGCTTATGAACTGCGCCCTGAGCCAACCAGGACGCAACGGGCCCCGGCCTCACCCCTGCTAAGCAGGCCCGGGTCCCCTGTTCCTGAAATGTCACGTGAACAAAAGGGGGTGGGAGCGACTCAGAAACCCTCGCCAGCTCCCTCTGAAGAAACCTACTTCACACCCAAGCTACGAGAACTCCCCAAGGCCAGCCATAACCCATCACATGGCATGGACCTCAAAGACCTTGACAAGCTGACCCGAAACATCAGCAAATTCACCCCGAGTGTGCCAGATGGTCAAGACGTCCACTCTTACTTGAATGATGTCGATTTTCACTTAGAAATGAGACCCAACGTTACTGACAAAGACAGACTTTATCTGCTGCGAACGACATCCAGCCCTGAAGAGCTTCCTGGACCGACAGCCTTCTCACACAAAGAATGACTACCAATCGCTCCGCCAAGCCCTCATCAAGGAATTTGCAGTCCCGGAATCAGAGCAAGGACTGGTGGCCGCCCTGGAGACAAAACAGGGTCGTCATGAATCCTCCCAGGCATACTATAGCCGGCTTAGAGAAGCATACTTCGGAGCTCGCAATGAACCTGACATGGAGCAGGACATGAACTTTAAGACTCTCTTTCTGAGAAATCTCCATCCTGCAGTAAGCCACCACCTTGGCGTCCTTGCATGCCCACAAACAATGACGTCTCAACAACTGCGAGACCTGGCGCACAAAGCCTACGGCAAGCAAAAGATGGCATCAGAAAAGTGCACCAAGTCTACTGCAGTTCTTGATTTTAACACACAATGTCAAGAAATGACCCTAGAGGGCGCCCAACACCAAGAAAGCTTCAAGCCACCTCCTAGAGAATGGAGACCATCCTCATTCAACAGAGAACGTGACTTTCACTTTGGCGCCCGACCTACACAAAGAAACGACCGCTGGGATGGACCACGCGGACGACAACACTCACCTGAACGCTACTGGAAAAAATCCTGGTACCATCCAAGACCTTGTGAGAATCGATGGGAGAGATCATGGAGTCGGCCAACCTCATCAGGAAGCTCAGGAAATGGCTCGTGGGAATCTAATGCAAACAGTCCAACAAATCGACGAAAGAACTTACAAAGATCCCACACTGATCAAGCTCAAGCTGAATCTACACATGAAGAAGAGACATTGCCGTGTTTTGATTCACAAGAACTGATGAAAATGATGATGCAAGAGTTCTTCAAACGCAAAAAGGAGGATCGGAAGTGGGAAAAGAAAGAGAAATCCACTGCGGCCTGACTAGCGGCCAGACAAGAAGGCAACGACCACCTGGTCCAACAAACCACACAGAACAGCACCTCTTCTCCTTACCCCAAGAACACTGTAACTGTCATAACTTCAGATGGACAAGAAAGCTTCTTTAAACATCCAGAGCAAGAGACAGAAACTGACTCAACACATGACACGTCAGATCACAGAAGATTCCAACAAACACCTGCTGATATAACAACTCAGTCACCTGAAAGTGCTGTCCTGGTCGTCTGCCACTCCTCCGAAGAACACAGAATCAGTTCTGAACTCGCACCTATCTCATCTCAAACTCCAGTCCCTCAACTCCTAAGCGATCTCACCGAGAAAGGTACAACGAGAAAGTTTTACCTCCCCATCACCATCGAAGGTCATGTCAAAGTGGAAGCCCTTCTAGACACAGGAGCCGACATCACTCTAATGTCAACTGAACTCCTTGAGAAAATTCAAAGAACGATAACTGATGGAACTTTCAAACTCCAAAAGTGCGAACTGAACCTGCAAGCATACTCAAACATGGGCCTACAGCTGAAACATGTGGTCCCAATTCACCTAACAGTGGGACCGATGAATCTCATCCACCCAGTCTACATCTCACCTCTAAACAACTATCCACTCCTCATAGGAAAAGATCTGCTAAATCGCTTCAAACCCTTGATAGACTTTAAGCACCTGAAGTTGTGGACGCAAGTCCGTGAGCCATTGCCCTTCCAGTCAGTAGTCCCCAATGAGTCACAGTGTCAAGCCACAGACGTTGCCTTCAATTTGCTTAGTGACGATGCAGTGTCAAAGTCAAGGCCAAGCTCAAGTTCAACGCCAAGCAGCAAAGAACAAGGCCCTTCCCTCTGCTCACTGCAAGCGTGGGACTCAGGTCCCCCTCAACTCAGAACTGCCATAAATGTCCAAGACACTTTAGTATCTGTCGCAGTGCTAGCCCCTGGGCAGGAAAACTCAGCCGGCAGCCTGAATCTCTTCAAAGCAACGAAGCACAGACACCAAAGCCTACCAAAGGACACCAGACTCAAGAAAGCAGATCACCAAGGACTTAAAGAAATTCTACATGAGTACAGGGACTCTTTTGCAAAGGACGTCCCGGACTGTGGCCCAATGAAACTGATGCCCACAGCATAAGTCCATGACTGCCCAGACAATCACCAGGGCAATCTGAAAGCGGGCGTGGTTCGGCTCAACAGCGACCCTTGCCCATCACAACCATTCAATACATTTCATGCCCTCCCACCCATCCCGATGGCCACAGCTCTTACCCGCCACCAACATACCATTGGTATGCAACACACCTCCTCCTCCCACATCAGCAGACCTACCCATTTCTGCTCACATCTTCGAACTTTACTCTCCTACGAGATCTACACTCGACTAATCCACGTCTTCAGACCTCCGCACCCTCCAATCCATTAAAAACATGCTGCATCTGCAAAACGGTGCCCTCACATATGTCTCTGAGCCCCTAACTGCGCAAAAGCTTGTAGTCCCTCAGAGCCAAAGGGGGATGAGGCTTAGGCATGCATACGATGCACCATGCGCAGTGCACTGTGGTGCCAAAACCACCTACTACCCATTCAAACAGGTGGCACAGTGGCCTGGCATACAACAAGATGTGGCAGATTACATAGAAGGATGCCTGATGTATTGCCAGTTTCAACCAAGAAACCCAAGCCACCGAGCATAACTCAAAATTGAAAAAAAAAAATGATGCAGGAAATATAGAGACATTTAGATGTAAAGCCCCATGCTATCTCCTTCGCACAAAGAACTCAGTGTCGGAAACAAAGTGTGGTATTACGGTTCCGCCATCCTTGGCAGAACACTCCCTATCGCCAGTCGGAGAAAGTCCTTACCCCACTGAAAGGAATCCCACAAGCTCTCGCCTGTGCCCACCAAACCAAAATCGGCCAAAAGTGCAGCAAGGCAGTGCCTCAATAGGTTCGCCAAAAGCCGATAAAGAAACATTGGGACTCCAACCGACAGCAAAAGGGGGAAGACCAAACCCACTGACACAGACCGACAATTCATGACTATGCCTCACACTAACATGATTTCTATCCTTCTAGGTGAACACACAGCTAACTTCCTAAACACAACACAAATCACCTAAACATTCTCCTCTGCCGCACTGCTAGGACCAACCTCCGCCCAGCAGAGAGGAGCTGCTCCACACATGTGACACTTATCCTTACTGTCTAACCTCAGTCAGTGTCATTGTGTCTCTTCGTGTTTTCCTTTTTCTCCCTTTCTCTATGTGTCCCTTCCTTCTAGCCCTCATCAGAAACTGACCTAACTTTTCTTTTAAGTCTTGGCCCCCTGAAGATGGGATTGACTCAGTACACCAAATTAGTTGCAAATCACTGCCAGAAATTTCGTTAACGATTTGAGCAACCCCGCCAAACCATGACCGTCGTGGCTAACTGTCCCGTTGTTATTTTCTATCTCCAGGTAGATGTTATGATTCGCCGCCGTGTTTCTCTGCGTAATCAGGATTACCAATAGCTAACCGCAAAGTCTACCTCTAAAGGTGTATGGCCGATTCGACCCTATGATGTTTTCCAGACCAAACTATACCCTATCAGCCCCCAAAAGTCTTGGGCCGACACCCGTCAGACACGGGAAGCCCTTGCCCACATGCAGGCAGATGTGAACCACATGCTGCGCTAATTACAGAAAATGATCGTAACCCAGGCTGAATTAAGCGGGTACAACCGGCGTCCCAAACGATTATTGGGCGCTCTGCTGGGGCTGGTGCGGCTGTAGGCACTCTGTTTAACATTCTAAACCTAGCCACCTTAAAACGACATGCGAACAAACTCCAAGCTGAATTACGATTTAGCAACGTCATCTTAACAATCTTAACGAACGGTTCACAGTCATACCAAAACGGTTACGCTCAAACGCAACGCCTAGTTACTCCCATGGCCCATGCGCTACGAGAAAGAGACTCCTTAATGGATAGCCCGCCTTGAATACGATCCCAAGCACTGTCTGACGTAGCACCTGATCGAGCACACGTCTACACCGCCTCGTTGAACTCCCGATACTCCGGTCAATCAAGACCGCCAAATTAACAATAATTCTCACCGATGCGGCCCTACGTCATTTCAAGTGCCTCTAACTGTACCAGGCCAAATAACTAAATCCCTGCACCAGAATTCAGCTAGTGATGGAGATTTTGTTTGTGTCTTGTGTGTGCCTTGTTCTCTCTCTCTGCCTCTTGTTCCAGTGCCTGCCGATGTTCACACCAGAAACATCGCCAGCCAAAAGGGGGATGTGTAGGAATCTTGGGCGAACAACGTACAAAACAGAAATGGCCATATTCCAAAGAAACAAAAGGACCCTCTTTCTCAGTCAAAATGCTGAGACATGACCATCACATGATAATCACCAGACGCTAATTGTATGGACCGCTTTTGTCGAGATCTGCGACTTACGCATCCAGAGAGAAGAAAATGCTCTCTGTCTCAGAGCACCTAAGAAACAAACCTCCAGTCTTCTGAAATTAAGCTGGCATGGCACATGATGCGTCCAGCGTGACTCACATGGTTTTTCGGACTTCCTGTCCCACTCTCGTCTGACATTCCGAATCCAACGCAGCGTCTCAATTGAGTACACTGCAGAGACAATCTTTAAGAAACAATCAGCTTTTCAACAGTATCATATGTTTTCATGTTTTCTTTTATATTATGTGTTTTATGTGATCATTGGAGTTTAATCTATGCATTATATGCCTTTAGGAAAGGAAGTTATCAAATGTATTAGCATGCAAGCAATATGGCCTTATTTGATATGTAATGAATTGTCTGGATGAATGATACACAGCAAAATGAACGAGGAAATGATATGGTGTATACTTTAGGCATCGAAATAGTTTATTGAAGTTAATAACAAAAAAATTGCAGAGAAATCCATATCCTAATAAGTTACGTACCAGAAGGAATTACAGGACGGAAAGGGGGTGGCGTGACCCGCCCCTTCAGCAATGCCATTGGATCCCAGCATCGTGGGACGTGCCCTAGCGGCCCGTTTAAAACTTCATGTTCCTAACAGAACTCAGCGAACTCAGCAAGAACTCAGCGAACTCAGAGCTCCCAGCTCTCGCCTCACGCCTTTCGCCTCTTGTGGTTTGAGTGCTTTTCCATCTGCGCTCGACCGCTCGACCACTCGACCAAGCACGCAACGGTGCCATCAAAACTCTACAGAACGGAAGTTTCGTGACTGCCGAACTTTTCCAAGTCTCGCAACGCCGACTCAAAAGAACTTCCAGCGCATCAACCTGCGTAACCAGGCAACCGAAAGATCGGCTCCAGAAAACTACTCCTCCACGTCGAGGGATTTCCCAAACTACGTCATCGACCAGCAACCAACCAGAACTTTCGCTCAGACGAGCCCCCGGAACCCCCGTTCCCAGCACAAACGCAAGTAACAAGATCTCTGTTTACTTCGCTGAAACTGGTGCAAAATACTCCCTAAGTAGTTAAAAGCTAAGTCTCTGCTTTTGTGATTTTCTAAGGTTGCGATCTAAGAACTAGTTAAGATACTAGAACATTTGGGGTTCTCTTCAACTCAGTAATTTCTCATCCCCGGAACTGTATGAGTGTGAGTGTGAGTGTGAATGTGCGTGTGTGTGTGTGTGTTTGTTTATTTGTGTTTGAGTAGAGATTAGTTTTGTGTCTTAGAGTAGTCAATAAATCATTGTTTCATTAAAAGAAGTGTCTTGAATTTTATGTTCACAAAGTTCTATCTGTGTTTAGATCAAGCTACCTCAGCTTTAAAATTTCCTAACGTAATATTTTGGTTTATTTGTGATCTTGGCCAGGAACATAATATAAACCTTTTTGAGTTAATACAGTATGCTGAATTGACCACTTTGCTGGACGAATGGTTAAGAAGTGTAATCTATTAACTCTGAATCAATTTAATCAAGTTCCGAATCTTTCGATTCGATTCCTTATTTGAATCATTATAAATTTGAGCTAATTAATCCTTACAGATGGTGGAGAATTATAAGGCAAACACATCTAACTATTTGAACATAAAACAAGTCATTCTATATGGTATTTTGTTCTATTTTTTTTTTCCCGGTAGAAATAGTTCAAAGACAGAGAAACAGTTTATTGTGTACTGTATGCTTTATTGTGGCTGCCAGTCTGGAATTAATGAAAGCATAACTTTGAGTTGTTGTGTAAAGAATTTAAACTGCAGTAAAGTTTTAGAAATTGAGACAAAGAAAAGAAGAAAAACGAGCGTGTTCCTTGTTTTTCCTCTCTGTCAAAAGGCCTTGCAGCTAGTGTTTTACACTGCGTGTTCCAGAGTGAAAACTTAAGCTGACTCCCGGTTTAAGATCTTTAGGCTCGCGACCTAATGCTCTTTTACCAAGTATTCACTTAAAACTAACGTTAGTGAAGTTAAGACGTGGCGCTCAGCGCGAGCACCCACACGTTGCTTTATGGGAGAAATTTTGAGATCTTAAAATTGTGTGGCTGAGTCCATACGTGCTGTGGTGTTGTTTAAACAGACAAGCACAGAATTAAGGTCCGCCGAGACCTGTGAAATATGTTGCATTAATCGCAGTAAAGCTGTGGATAAATGTGCCTCACTCTAACGAGTTGAGACAAGAATCTAAATAGTGCTTATTTGCTTTGCAATTCCGAAATGTCCTGTCATTTCATGCATTGTATTTAAGACTGCTGAACCACACGCTGGTGGTTGCCATAGAAACGCTGTGACCCGGAAATCCTAACATACCTTTTCCGGGGCAGAGTTTCGTTGTGCAGGCGCAGTCCGCCTGCTCATATTGTAAACAACAAGTGGTATAGCTAACCTAGCTAAAGCTAACGCGTGTGCATTGAAGCCTATGTAAAACCATTAGCCTTGAAAAATAGCAGTTAGCACGCAATCGGTTAGGGTGATCCATTGTGTTTGAACTCAGTGTGTGTAACGTTGTTTGGGTGACTCAATCACAAGCTTTGAACTTTAACGCTCATTCTGCAAACTTCTTTACTTCATATCTCTGTACACTATTCCTTGTATTTCTTCCCTCCTCCCATGTGACAGGAATATTGACAATTTTAAACTTAAATCTCTTTTTGATGCGATTGTAACAAACCATTAAAGCCCTATCATAAATCTCAAATTAAAACATTTTATTGTTTCGATTTAAGACTCTCTCCTTTTTGACTGTTTGCATTGCCAGATTAAACTGTTACAAGCTTTATAATCAAATACTATTTTTAAGCTGATTAATTTGAATACTTTGATCAATCTTAATAAATAATCACATCTCCTTGCCACACCGCAATTTCTGTGATTGATTTAACATTGATTAATTGTAGTCAATTTTAAGGAGGCATCATTTGAATTTGGTCACCAACTTTCATTGCCAAGGTGATAATTTATGTTAAACATTTTTTTTTTATTTGGAAATTTTAATCTCTAATTTAAACTTCTGATTCCAATTAAAATTTTTGATTTTAATTGAACATTTTAATTTTAAGTTTAATCATAATCACATTTCCCCTTTTCAGACGGCAATGATACACGTTGAATAGAGAAATGATCATTTCCTTGACCAATTTTTAATGAAAACTTCTAAATTATAACCAGGAACAATCATTATTTATTTGAAAACGACTCTTTCTTTTTTTTTACAATCGATAGTTGTTCCTTTTACCATACCTCAATGGTTTGTGCTGATTCATTTGATTACAACTGCTGACTAAAACTTTAACAAAGCGTTACAGTTTGAGTTCTGCCACAATCATTACTGAATTGAAACATCAATTTTAATTTGCAAACCAAGGCTTTAATTGTCCTATCAAGTCTTGTCATATTCCCTGACTTGGGAGTGAAACCTCATTTCCAATTGGTTGTCTCTCTCCTCACTCTCTCTCTTTCACCTAGCTGTCCTCCTCTTGATTCGACTACTGCTGCTATTTCCTCGATTGTGCCTGTGAGAATCATAAAAGCAGAGAATTTTGGTTGTTTAAAAGACATTTAATCAATGTTCATACAACTTGAAAACGCCAATTAAACTTGTGCCTAACTCTCACTTTCAACTCTCATCGTGGAACCCTACAGCCAAGGTCCCAACGAATCCAGCGAGGACTGATAGGCGCCAGTCGTGAACCCGTTTCCAGAAACGCTCTGATTGGTGTACAGTGTCAATCCTACCAGCTGCAAAGCCAATACTGTCATTGTTATTGTATATTCCCTCATCCCGGAGGAGATTATAATAACAATCATAGTCCTGGCGTGTTGAAATTCCCATTTCTGAGCACTGTATCTAGAAGCATACATCAAGTCGAAAAAAAAAAAACTTGACTGTACTCATTCTGGGGCCAGAAAGGTGTATTTCACTTTCCCTCTCTCTCCCAATCTCTCTCTTTCTACCTTCTTCCCAAAGTGTTCCTTTTGTTGTTGTCTCTTTTCTCTCTTCTCTTTAGAAAAAGGGGGAAGCAGCCGACGACTACGCCGTTCTTTGCTGTGGGTGTTTGTTCCTCTTTCCTCTCTCTGTTCTAGCTACAACGCCCGTGGGTACCCCCTCGCCTCCTCCACAGCGACGCTAGCTGGAGGCGTGCACACCAGTGAACCACCTGCGGGGAGAACCACACTCACCTCAACAAAACACACCCAAAACCCACTTACACCCGACACCACCACACTCACACCACTGTTTTGGTTTTGTTTGTTTGTTTTGTTTGTTTGTTCTTCTTTCTACAGGTCTGTGTCAGTCATTGGTCTGGTCTTTCCTCACGGCATCAAAACATGCCTCGCCCAACAGACCCCGTTGGTCACTGGGAGGACTTGGAAATCTGGCTAAGCGCCGTGACGGACAGCCTCTTACCCAAAGCCGCCGAAGCTGTCAAACACCAGACACAAGACCAACTGGACAACAACATAACAGACATCATGAAACATGATCCAGGTCAGAGCTACGGACACAAAGAGCTAGCAAAGATCACTGGCTCCCTGAGTCACACCCTCATCGCCTCCCTCAAACTGAGCGACAGACAAGCCGCCTATCTCCAGCAGGAGCTGAAACGCGCACAGCGACGCATCGAGCAGCTAGAGCTGGAGGCTCAAGATCGACGGGAAGGGTCCAACGAGACGGATCCCAGAGCAACTGAGGAGATCGCTAGACTACAAGAAACTCTAGCAAACAACACACAAGAAATGGAGCAAGCAAAGTCAGCCCGCGCCGACCTCAGCGACAAGCTACAGTACGCAGAGCAGCTACTGGAAAAGGCAAGGCTGGACTTCCGAGACAAGAACAGCAGAATTAAAGCCCTCGAAACACATCTGAACGAGGCAAGAACTGAGATAAGTTACCTCACTCAACAACTTGACGACATGAAAGAGGAATTTGACAGTGTCAAAAATGAACTCAGATATGCTTATGAACTGCGCCCTGAGCCAACCAGGACGCAACGGGCCCCGGCCTCACCCCTGCTAAGCAGGCCCGGGTCCCCTGTTCCTGAAATGTCACGTGAACAAAAGGGGGTGGGAGCGACTCAGAAACCCTCGCCAGCTCCCTCTGAAGAAACCTACTTCACACCCAAGCTACGAGAACTCCCCAAGGCCAGCCATAACCCATCACATGGCATGGACCTCAAAGACCTTGACAAGCTGACCCGAAACATCAGCAAATTCACCCCGAGTGTGCCAGATGGTCAAGACGTCCACTCTTACTTGAATGATGTCGATTTTCACTTAGAAATGAGACCCAACGTTACTGACAAAGACAGACTTTATCTGCTGCGAACGACATCCAGCCCTGAAGAGCTTCCTGGACCGACAGCCTTCTCACACAAAGAATGACTACCAATCGCTCCGCCAAGCCCTCATCAAGGAATTTGCAGTCCCGGAATCAGAGCAAGGACTGGTGGCCGCCCTGGAGACAAAACAGGGTCGTCATGAATCCTCCCAGGCATACTATAGCCGGCTTAGAGAAGCATACTTCGGAGCTCGCAATGAACCTGACATGGAGCAGGACATGAACTTTAAGACTCTCTTTCTGAGAAATCTCCATCCTGCAGTAAGCCACCACCTTGGCGTCCTTGCATGCCCACAAACAATGACGTCTCAACAACTGCGAGACCTGGCGCACAAAGCCTACGGCAAGCAAAAGATGGCATCAGAAAAGTGCACCAAGTCTACTGCAGTTCTTGATTTTAACACACAATGTCAAGAAATGACCCTAGAGGGCGCCCAACACCAAGAAAGCTTCAAGCCACCTCCTAGAGAATGGAGACCATCCTCATTCAACAGAGAACGTGACTTTCACTTTGGCGCCCGACCTACACAAAGAAACGACCGCTGGGATGGACCACGCGGACGACAACACTCACCTGAACGCTACTGGAAAAAATCCTGGTACCATCCAAGACCTTGTGAGAATCGATGGGAGAGATCATGGAGTCGGCCAACCTCATCAGGAAGCTCAGGAAATGGCTCGTGGGAATCTAATGCAAACAGTCCAACAAATCGACGAAAGAACTTACAAAGATCCCACACTGATCAAGCTCAAGCTGAATCTACACATGAAGAAGAGACATTGCCGTGTTTTGATTCACAAGAACTGATGAAAATGATGATGCAAGAGTTCTTCAAACGCAAAAAGGAGGATCGGAAGTGGGAAAAGAAAGAGAAATCCACTGCGGCCTGACTAGCGGCCAGACAAGAAGGCAACGACCACCTGGTCCAACAAACCACACAGAACAGCACCTCTTCTCCTTACCCCAAGAACACTGTAACTGTCATAACTTCAGATGGACAAGAAAGCTTCTTTAAACATCCAGAGCAAGAGACAGAAACTGACTCAACACATGACACGTCAGATCACAGAAGATTCCAACAAACACCTGCTGATATAACAACTCAGTCACCTGAAAGTGCTGTCCTGGTCGTCTGCCACTCCTCCGAAGAACACAGAATCAGTTCTGAACTCGCACCTATCTCATCTCAAACTCCAGTCCCTCAACTCCTAAGCGATCTCACCGAGAAAGGTACAACGAGAAAGTTTTACCTCCCCATCACCATCGAAGGTCATGTCAAAGTGGAAGCCCTTCTAGACACAGGAGCCGACATCACTCTAATGTCAACTGAACTCCTTGAGAAAATTCAAAGAACGATAACTGATGGAACTTTCAAACTCCAAAAGTGCGAACTGAACCTGCAAGCATACTCAAACATGGGCCTACAGCTGAAACATGTGGTCCCAATTCACCTAACAGTGGGACCGATGAATCTCATCCACCCAGTCTACATCTCACCTCTAAACAACTATCCACTCCTCATAGGAAAAGATCTGCTAAATCGCTTCAAACCCTTGATAGACTTTAAGCACCTGAAGTTGTGGACGCAAGTCCGTGAGCCATTGCCCTTCCAGTCAGTAGTCCCCAATGAGTCACAGTGTCAAGCCACAGACGTTGCCTTCAATTTGCTTAGTGACGATGCAGTGTCAAAGTCAAGGCCAAGCTCAAGTTCAACGCCAAGCAGCAAAGAACAAGGCCCTTCCCTCTGCTCACTGCAAGCGTGGGACTCAGGTCCCCCTCAACTCAGAACTGCCATAAATGTCCAAGACACTTTAGTATCTGTCGCAGTGCTAGCCCCTGGGCAGGAAAACTCAGCCGGCAGCCTGAATCTCTTCAAAGCAACGAAGCACAGACACCAAAGCCTACCAAAGGACACCAGACTCAAGAAAGCAGATCACCAAGGACTTAAAGAAATTCTACATGAGTACAGGGACTCTTTTGCAAAGGACGTCCCGGACTGTGGCCCAATGAAACTGATGCCCACAGCATAAGTCCATGACTGCCCAGACAATCACCAGGGCAATCTGAAAGCGGGCGTGGTTCGGCTCAACAGCGACCCTTGCCCATCACAACCATTCAATACATTTCATGCCCTCCCACCCATCCCGATGGCCACAGCTCTTACCCGCCACCAACATACCATTGGTATGCAACACACCTCCTCCTCCCACATCAGCAGACCTACCCATTTCTGCTCACATCTTCGAACTTTACTCTCCTACGAGATCTACACTCGACTAATCCACGTCTTCAGACCTCCGCACCCTCCAATCCATTAAAAACATGCTGCATCTGCAAAACGGTGCCCTCACATATGTCTCTGAGCCCCTAACTGCGCAAAAGCTTGTAGTCCCTCAGAGCCAAAGGGGGATGAGGCTTAGGCATGCATACGATGCACCATGCGCAGTGCACTGTGGTGCCAAAACCACCTACTACCCATTCAAACAGGTGGCACAGTGGCCTGGCATACAACAAGATGTGGCAGATTACATAGAAGGATGCCTGATGTATTGCCAGTTTCAACCAAGAAACCCAAGCCACCGAGCATAACTCAAAATTGAAAAAAAAAAATGATGCAGGAAATATAGAGACATTTAGATGTAAAGCCCCATGCTATCTCCTTCGCACAAAGAACTCAGTGTCGGAAACAAAGTGTGGTATTACGGTTCCGCCATCCTTGGCAGAACACTCCCTATCGCCAGTCGGAGAAAGTCCTTACCCCACTGAAAGGAATCCCACAAGCTCTCGCCTGTGCCCACCAAACCAAAATCGGCCAAAAGTGCAGCAAGGCAGTGCCTCAATAGGTTCGCCAAAAGCCGATAAAGAAACATTGGGACTCCAACCGACAGCAAAAGGGGGAAGACCAAACCCACTGACACAGACCGACAATTCATGACTATGCCTCACACTAACATGATTTCTATCCTTCTAGGTGAACACACAGCTAACTTCCTAAACACAACACAAATCACCTAAACATTCTCCTCTGCCGCACTGCTAGGACCAACCTCCGCCCAGCAGAGAGGAGCTGCTCCACACATGTGACACTTATCCTTACTGTCTAACCTCAGTCAGTGTCATTGTGTCTCTTCGTGTTTTCCTTTTTCTCCCTTTCTCTATGTGTCCCTTCCTTCTAGCCCTCATCAGAAACTGACCTAACTTTTCTTTTAAGTCTTGGCCCCCTGAAGATGGGATTGACTCAGTACACCAAATTAGTTGCAAATCACTGCCAGAAATTTCGTTAACGATTTGAGCAACCCCGCCAAACCATGACCGTCGTGGCTAACTGTCCCGTTGTTATTTTCTATCTCCAGGTAGATGTTATGATTCGCCGCCGTGTTTCTCTGCGTAATCAGGATTACCAATAGCTAACCGCAAAGTCTACCTCTAAAGGTGTATGGCCGATTCGACCCTATGATGTTTTCCAGACCAAACTATACCCTATCAGCCCCCAAAAGTCTTGGGCCGACACCCGTCAGACACGGGAAGCCCTTGCCCACATGCAGGCAGATGTGAACCACATGCTGCGCTAATTACAGAAAATGATCGTAACCCAGGCTGAATTAAGCGGGTACAACCGGCGTCCCAAACGATTATTGGGCGCTCTGCTGGGGCTGGTGCGGCTGTAGGCACTCTGTTTAACATTCTAAACCTAGCCACCTTAAAACGACATGCGAACAAACTCCAAGCTGAATTACGATTTAGCAACGTCATCTTAACAATCTTAACGAACGGTTCACAGTCATACCAAAACGGTTACGCTCAAACGCAACGCCTAGTTACTCCCATGGCCCATGCGCTACGAGAAAGAGACTCCTTAATGGATAGCCCGCCTTGAATACGATCCCAAGCACTGTCTGACGTAGCACCTGATCGAGCACACGTCTACACCGCCTCGTTGAACTCCCGATACTCCGGTCAATCAAGACCGCCAAATTAACAATAATTCTCACCGATGCGGCCCTACGTCATTTCAAGTGCCTCTAACTGTACCAGGCCAAATAACTAAATCCCTGCACCAGAATTCAGCTAGTGATGGAGATTTTGTTTGTGTCTTGTGTGTGCCTTGTTCTCTCTCTCTGCCTCTTGTTCCAGTGCCTGCCGATGTTCACACCAGAAACATCGCCAGCCAAAAGGGGGATGTGTAGGAATCTTGGGCGAACAACGTACAAAACAGAAATGGCCATATTCCAAAGAAACAAAAGGACCCTCTTTCTCAGTCAAAATGCTGAGACATGACCATCACATGATAATCACCAGACGCTAATTGTATGGACCGCTTTTGTCGAGATCTGCGACTTACGCATCCAGAGAGAAGAAAATGCTCTCTGTCTCAGAGCACCTAAGAAACAAACCTCCAGTCTTCTGAAATTAAGCTGGCATGGCACATGATGCGTCCAGCGTGACTCACATGGTTTTTCGGACTTCCTGTCCCACTCTCGTCTGACATTCCGAATCCAACGCAGCGTCTCAATTGAGTACACTGCAGAGACAATCTTTAAGAAACAATCAGCTTTTCAACAGTATCATATGTTTTCATGTTTTCTTTTATATTATGTGTTTTATGTGATCATTGGAGTTTAATCTATGCATTATATGCCTTTAGGAAAGGAAGTTATCAAATGTATTAGCATGCAAGCAATATGGCCTTATTTGATATGTAATGAATTGTCTGGATGAATGATACACAGCAAAATGAACGAGGAAATTATATGGTGTATACTTTAGGCATCGAAATAGTTTATTGAAGTTAATAACAAAAAAATTGCAGAGAAATCCATATCCTAATAAGTTACGTACCAGAAGGAATTACAGGACGGAAAGGGGGTGGCGTGACCCGCCCCTTCAGCAATGCCATTGGATCCCAGCATCGTGGGACGTGCCCTAGCGGCCCGTTTAAAACTTCATGTTCCTAACAGAACTCAGCGAACTCAGCAAGAACTCAGCGAACTCAGAGCTCCCAGCTCTCGCCTCACGCCTTTCGCCTCTTGTGGTTTGAGTGCTTTTCCATCTGCGCTCGACCGCTCGACCACTCGACCAAGCACGCAACGGTGCCATCAAAACTCTACAGAACGGAAGTTTCGTGACTGCCGAACTTTTCCAAGTCTCGCAACGCCGACTCAAAAGAACTTCCAGCGCATCAACCTGCGTAACCAGGCAACCGAAAGATCGGCTCCAGAAAACTACTCCTCCACGTCGAGGGATTTCCCAAACTACGTCATCGACCAGCAACCAACCAGAACTTTCGCTCAGACGAGCCCCCGGAACCCCCGTTCCCAGCACAAACGCAAGTAACAAGATCTCTGTTTACTTCGCTGAAACTGGTGCAAAATACTCCCTAAGTAGTTAAAAGCTAAGTCTCTGCTTTTGTGATTTTCTAAGGTTGCGATCTAAGAACTAGTTAAGATACTAGAACATTTGGGGTTCTCTTCAACTCAGTAATTTCTCATCCCCGGAACTGTATGAGTGTGAGTGTGAGTGTGAATGTGCGTGTGTGTGTGTGTGTTTGTTTATTTGTGTTTGAGTAGAGATTAGTTTTGTGTCTTAGAGTAGTCAATAAATCATTGTTTCATTAAAAGAAGTGTCTTGAATTTTATGTTCACAAAGTTCTATCTGTGTTTAGATCAAGCTACCTCAGCTTTAAAATTTCCTAACGTAATATTTTGGTTTATTTGTGATCTTGGCCAGGAACATAATATAAACCTTTTTGAGTTAATACAGTATGCTGAATTGACCACTTTGCTGGACGAATGGTTAAGAAGTGTAATCTATTAACTCTGAATCAATTTAATCAAGTTCCGAATCTTTCGATTCGATTCCTTATTTGAATCATTATAAATTTGAGCTAATTTGCCCTTACACATTTCAGGGTCTAACTTCAAAAATCATGCAAAACACTTCTAACACCTTCAGATATGTTTCTCTGTGTTGCAAAATAGGTTTTATTCATGCACAGACTGCAAAGTTAAAGTGGGACCGAGATTCAGCTTGCATTGCCTGAACCAACTTTGTTCTGCGCTGAAAAGCTGTTTTATGACATTTCAGGGTCTAACTTCAAAAATCATGCAAAACACTTCTAACACCTTCAGATATGTTTCTCTGTGTTGCAAAATAGGTTTTATTCATGCACAGAGTGTAAATTTAAAGTGGGACAGAGATTCAGCTTGCATTGCCTGAACCAACTTTGTTCTGCGCTGAAACGCTGTTTTCTGACATTTCAGGGTCTAACTTCAAAAATCATGCAAAACACTTCTAACACCTTCAGATATGTTTCTCTGTGTTGCAAAATAGGTTTTATTCATGCACAGACTGCAAATTTAAAGTGGGACAGAGATTTAGCTTGCATTGCCTGAACCAACTTTGTTCTGCGCTGAAACGCTGTTTTCTGACATTTCAGGGTCTAACTTCAAAAATCATGCAAAACACTTCTAACACCTTCAGATATGTTTCTCTGTGTTGCAAAATAGGTTTTATTCATTCACAGACTGCAAAGTTAAAGTGGGACCGAGATTCAGCTTGCATTGCCTGAACCAACTTTGTTCTGCGCTGAAAAGCTGTTTTCTGACATTTCAGGGTCTAACTTCAAAAATCATGCAAAACACTTCTAACACCTTCAGATATGTTTCTCTGTGTTGCAAAATAGCTTTTATTCATGCACAGAGTGCAAATTTAAAGTGGGACAGAGATTCAGCTTGCATTGCCTGAACCAACTTTGTTCTGCGCTGAAACGCTGTTTTCTGACATTTCAGGGTCTAACTTCAAAAATCATGCAAAACACTTCTAACACCTTCAGATATGTTTCTCTGTGTTGCAAAATAGGTTTTATTCATGCACAGACTGCAAATTTAAAGTGGGACAGAGATTCAGCTTGCATTGCCTGAACCAACTTTGTTCTGCTCTGAAAAGCTGTTTTCTGACATTTCAGGGTCTAACTTCAAAAATCATGCAAAACACTTCTAACACCTTCAGATATGTTTCTCTGTGTTGCAAAATAGCTTTTATTCATGCACAGAGTGCAAATTTAAAGTGGGACAGAGATTCAGCTTGCATTGCCTGAACCAACTTTGTTCTGCGCTGAAACGCTGTTTTCTGACATTTCAGGGTCTAACTTCAAAAATCATGCAAAACACTTCTAACACCTTCAGATATGTTTCTCTGTGTTGCAAAATAGGTTTTATTCATGCACAGACTGCAAATTTAAAGTGGGACAGAGATTCAGCTTGCATTGCCTGAACCAACTTTGTTCTGCGCTGAAAAGCTGTTTTCTGACATTTCAGGGTCTAACTTCAAAAATCATGCAAAACACTTCTAACACCTTCAGATATGTTTCTCTGTGTTGCAAAATAGCTTTTATTCATGCACAGAGTGCAAATTTAAAGTGGGACAGAGATTCAGCTTGCATTGCCTGAACCAACTTTGTTCTGCGCTGAAACGCTGTTTTCTGACATTTCAGGGTCTAACTTCAAAAATCATGCAAAACACTTCTAACACCTTCAGATATGTTTCTCTGTGTTGCAAAATAGGTTTTATTCATGCACAGACTGCAAATTTAAAGTGGGACAGAGATTCAGCTTGCATTGCCTGAACCAACTTTGTTCTGCGCTGAAAAGCTGTTTTCTGACATTTCAGGGTCTAACTTCAAAAATCATGCAAAACACTTCTAACACCTTCAGATATGTTTCTCTGTGTTGCAAAATAGGTTTTATTCATGCACAGACTGCAAATTTAAAGTGGGACAGAGATTCAGCTTGCATTGCCTGAACCAACTTTGTTCTGCGCTGAAAAGCTGTTTTCTGACATTTCAGGGTCTAACTTCAAAAATCATGCAAAACACTTCTAACACCTTCAGATATGTTTCTCTGTGTTGCAAAATAGCTTTTATTCATGCACAGAGTGTAAATTTAAAGTGGGACAGAGATTCAGCTTGCATTGCCTGAACCAACTTTGTTCTGCGCTGAAACGCTGTTTTCTGACATTTCAGGGTCTAACTTCAAAAATCATGCAAAACACTTCTAACACCTTCAGATATGTTTCTCTGTGTTGCAAAATAGGTTTTATTCATGCACAGACTGCAAATTTAAAGTGGGACAGAGATTCAGCTTGCATTGCCTGAACCAACTTTGTTCTGCGCTGAAAAGCTGTTTTCTGACATTTCAGGGTCTAACTTCAAAAATCATGCAAAACACTTCTAACACCTTCAGATATGTTTCTCTGTGTTGCAAAATAGCTTTTATTCATGCACAGAGTGCAAATTTAAAGTGGGACAGAGATTCAGCTTGCATTGCCTGAACCAACTTTGTTCTGCGCTGAAACGCTGTTTTCTGACATTTCAGGGTCTAACTTCAAAAATCATGCAAAACACTTCTAACACCTTCAGATATGTTTCTCTGTGTTGCAAAATAGGTTTTATTCATGCACAGACTGCAAATTTAAAGTGGGACAGAGATTCAGCTTGCATTGCCTGAACCAACTTTGTTCTGCGCTGAAAAGCTGTTTTCTGACATTTCAGGGTCTAACTTCAAAAATCATGCAAAACACTTCTAACACCTTCAGATATGTTTCTCTGTGTTGCAAAATAGGTTTTATTCATGCACAGACTGCAAATTTAAAGTGGGACAGAGATTCAGCTTGCATTGCCTGAACCAACTTTGTTCTGCGCTGAAAAGCTGTTTTCTGACATTTCAGGGTCTAACTTCAAAAATCATGCAAAACACTTCTAACACCTTCAGATATGTTTCTCTGTGTTGCAAAATAGCTTTTATTCATGCACAGAGTGTAAATTTAAAGTGGGACAGAGATTCAGCTTGCATTGCCTGAACCAACTTTGTTCTGCGCTGAAACGCTGTTTTCTGACATTTCAGGGTCTAACTTCAAAAATCATGCAAAACACTTCTAACACCTTCAGATATGTTTCTCTGTCTTGCAAAATAGGTTTTATTCATGCACAGACTGCAAAGTTAAAGTGGGACCGAGATTCAGCTTGCATTGCCTGAACCAACTTTGTTCTGCGCTGAAACGCTGTTTTCTGACATTTCAGGGTCTAACTTCAAAAATCATGCAAAACACTTCTAACACCTTCAGATATGTTTCTCTGTGTTGCAAAATAGGTTTTATTCATGCACAGACTGCAAATTTAAAGTGGGACAGAGATTCAGCTTGCATTGCCTGAACCAACTTTGTTCTGCTCTGAAAAGCTGTTTTCTGACATTTCAGGGTCTAACTTCAAAAATCATGCAAAACACTTCTAACACCTTCAGATATGTTTCTCTGTGTTGCAAAATAGCTTTTATTCATGCACAGAGTGCAAATTTAAAGTGGGACAGAGATTCAGCTTGCATTGCCTGAACCAACTTTGTTCTGCGCTGAAACGCTGTTTTCTGACATTTCAGGGTCTAACTTCAAAAATCATGCAAAACACTTCTAACACCTTCAGATATGTTTCTCTGTGTTGCAAAATAGGTTTTATTCATGCACAGACTGCAAATTTAAAGTGGGACAGAGATTCAGCTTGCATTGCCTGAACCAACTTTGTTCTGCGCTGAAAAGCTGTTTTCTGACATTTCAGGGTCTAACTTCAAAAATCATGCAAAACACTTCTAACACCTTCAGATATGTTTCTCTGTGTTGCAAAATAGCTTTTATTCATGCACAGAGTGCAAATTTAAAGTGGGACAGAGATTCAGCTTGCATTGCCTGAACCAACTTTGTTCTGCGCTGAAACGCTGTTTTCTGACATTTCAGGGTCTAACTTCAAAAATCATGCAAAACACTTCTAACACCTTCAGATATGTTTCTCTGTGTTGCAAAATAGGTTTTATTCATGCACAGACTGCAAATTTAAAGTGGGACAGAGATTCAGCTTGCATTGCCTGAACCAACTTTGTTCTGCGCTGAAAAGCTGTTTTCTGACATTTCAGGGTCTAACTTCAAAAATCATGCAAAACACTTCTAACACCTTCAGATATGTTTCTCTGTGTTGCAAAATAGGTTTTATTCATGCACAGACTGCAAATTTAAAGTGGGACAGAGATTCAGCTTGCATTGCCTGAACCAACTTTGTTCTGCGCTGAAAAGCTGTTTTCTGACATTTCAGGGTCTAACTTCAAAAATCATGCAAAACACTTCTAACACCTTCAGATATGTTTCTCTGTGTTGCAAAATAGCTTTTATTCATGCACAGAGTGTAAATTTAAAGTGGGACAGAGATTCAGCTTGCATTGCCTGAACCAACTTTGTTCTGCGCTGAAACGCTGTTTTCTGACATTTCAGGGTCTAACTTCAAAAATCATGCAAAACACTTCTAACACCTTCAGATATGTTTCTCTGTGTTGCAAAATAGGTTTTATTCATGCACAGACTGCAAATTTAAAGTGGGACAGAGATTCAGCTTGCATTGCCTGAACCAACTTTGTTCTGCGCTGAAAAGCTGTTTTCTGACATTTCAGGGTCTAACTTCAAAAATCATGCAAAACACTTCTAACACCTTCAGATATGTTTCTCTGTGTTGCAAAATAGCTTTTATTCATGCACAGAGTGCAAATTTAAAGTGGGACAGAGATTCAGCTTGCATTGCCTGAACCAACTTTGTTCTGCGCTGAAACGCTGTTTTCTGACATTTCAGGGTCTAACTTCAAAAATCATGCAAAACACTTCTAACACCTTCAGATATGTTTCTCTGTGTTGCAAAATAGGTTTTATTCATGCACAGACTGCAAATTTAAAGTGGGACAGAGATTCAGCTTGCATTGCCTGAACCAACTTTGTTCTGCGCTGAAAAGCTGTTTTCTGACATTTCAGGGTCTAACTTCAAAAATCATGCAAAACACTTCTAACACCTTCAGATATGTTTCTCTGTGTTGCAAAATAGGTTTTATTCATGCACAGACTGCAAATTTAAAGTGGGACAGAGATTCAGCTTGCATTGCCTGAACCAACTTTGTTCTGCGCTGAAAAGCTGTTTTCTGACATTTCAGGGTCTAACTTCAAAAATCATGCAAAACACTTCTAACACCTTCAGATATGTTTCTCTGTGTTGCAAAATAGCTTTTATTCATGCACAGAGTGTAAATTTAAAGTGGGACAGAGATTCAGCTTGCATTGCCTGAACCAACTTTGTTCTGCGCTGAAACGCTGTTTTCTGACATTTCAGGGTCTAACTTCAAAAATCATGCAAAACACTTCTAACACCTTCAGATATGTTTCTCTGTCTTGCAAAATAGGTTTTATTCATGCACAGACTGCAAAGTTAAAGTGGGACCGAGATTCAGCTTGCATTGCCTGAACCAACTTTGTTCTGCGCTGAAACGCTGTTTTCTGACATTTCAGGGTCTAACTTCAAAAATCATGCAAAACACTTCTAACACCTTCAGATATGTTTCTCTGTGTTGCAAAATAGCTTTTATTCATGCACAGACTGCAAAGTTAAAGTGGGACCGAGATTCAGCTTGCATTGCCTGAACCAACTTTGTTCTGCGCTGAAAAGCTGTTTTCTGACATTTCAGGGTCTAACTTCAAAAATCATGCAAAACACTTCTAACACCTTCAGATATGTTTCTCTGTGTTGCAAAATAGCTTTTATTCATGCACAGAGTGTAAATTTAAAGTGGGACAGAGATTCAGCTTGCATTGCCTGAACCAACTTTGTTCTGCGCTGAAACGCTGTTTTCTGACATTTCAGGGTCTAACTTCAAAAATCATGCAAAACACTTCTAACACCTTCAGATATGTTTCTCTGTGTTGCAAAATAGGTTTTATTCATGCACAGACTGCAAATTTAAAGTGGGACAGAGATTCAGCTTGCATTGCCTGAACCAACTTTGTTCTGCGCTGAAAAGCTGTTTTCTGACATTTCAGGGTCTAACTTCAAAAATCATGCAAAACACTTCTAACACCTTCAGATATGTTTCTCTGTGTTGCAAAATAGCTTTTATTCATGCACAGAGTGCAAATTTAAAGTGGGACAGAGATTCAGCTTGCATTGCCTGAACCAACTTTGTTCTGCGCTGAAACGCTGTTTTCTGACATTTCAGGGTCTAACTTCAAAAATCATGCAAAACACTTCTAACACCTTCAGATATGTTTCTCTGTGTTGCAAAATAGGTTTTATTCATGCACAGACTGCAAATTTAAAGTGGGACAGAGATTCAGCTTGCATTGCCTGAACCAACTTTGTTCTGCGCTGAAAAGCTGTTTTCTGACATTTCAGGGTCTAACTTCAAAAATCATGCAAAACACTTCTAACACCTTCAGATATGTTTCTCTGTGTTGCAAAATAGCTTTTATTCATGCACAGAGTGTAAATTTAAAGTGGGACAGAGATTCAGCTTGCATTGCCTGAACCAACTTTGTTCTGCGCTGAAAAGCTGTTTTCTGACATTTCAGGGTCTAACTTCAAAAATCATGCAAAACACTTCTAACACCTTCAGATATGTTTCTCTGTGTTGCAAAATAGCTTTTATTCATGCACAGAGTGTAAATTTAAAGTGGGACAGAGATTCAGCTTGCATTGCCTGAACCAACTTTGTTCTGCGCTGAAACGCTGTTTTCTGACATTTCAGGGTCTAACTTCAAAAATCATGCAAAACACTTCTAACACCTTCAGATATGTTTCTCTGTGTTGCAAAATAGGTTTTATTCATGCACAGACTGCAAAGTTAAAGTGGGACCGAGATTCAGCTTGCATTGCCTGAACCAACTTTGTTCTGCGCTGAAACGCTGTTTTCTGACATTTCAGGGTCTAACTTCAAAAATCATGCAAAACACTTCTAACACCTTCAGATATGTTTCTCTGTGTTGCAAAATAGGTTTTATTCATGCACAGACTGCAAATTTAAAGTGGGACAGAGATTCAGCTTGCATTGCCTGAACCAACTTTGTTCTGCGCTGAAACGCTGTTTTCTGACATTTCAGGGTCTAACTTCAAAAATCATGCAAAACACTTCTAAAACCTTCAGATATGTTTCTCTGTGTTGCAAAATAGCTTTTATTCATGCACAGAGTGTAAATTTAAAGTGGGACAGAGATTCAGCTTGCATTGCCTGAACCAACTTTGTTCTGCGCTGAAACGCTGTTTTCTGACATTTCAGGGTCTAACTTCAAAAATCATGCAAAACACTTCTAACACCTTCAGATATGTTTCTCTGTGTTGCAAAATAGGTTTTATTCATGCACAGACTGCAAAGTTAAAGTGGGACAGAGATTCAGCTTGCATTGCCTGAAGCAACTTTGTTCTGCGCTGAAAAGCTGTTTTCTGACATTTCAGGGTCTAACTTCAAAAATCATGCAAAACACTTCTAACACCTTCAGATATGTTTCTCTGTGTTGCAAAATAGGTTTTATTCATGCACAGAGTGTAAATTTAAAGTGGGACAGAGATTCAGCTTGCATTGCCTGAACCAACTTTGTTCTGCGCTGAAAAGCTGTTTTCTGACATTTCAGGGTCTAACTTCAAAAATCATGCAAAACACTTCTAACACCTTCAGATATGTTTCTCTGTGTTGCAAAATAGGTTTTATTCATGCACAGACTGCAAAGTTAAAGTGGGACAGAGATTCAGCTTGCATTGCCTGAACCAACTTTGTTCTGCGCTGAAACGCTGTTTTCTGACATTTCAGGGTCTAACTTCAAAAATCATGCAAAACACTTCTAACACCTTCAGATATGTTTCTCTGTGTTGCAAAATAGCTTTTATTCATGCACAGACTGCAAATTTAAAGTGGGACAGAGATTCAGCTTGCATTGCCTGAACCAACTTTGTTCTGCGCTGAAACGCTGTTTTCTGACATTTCAGGGTCTAACTTCAAAAATCATGCAAAACACTTCTAACACCTTCAGATATGTTTCTCTGTGTTGCAAAATAGCTTTTATTCATGCACAGAGTGTAAATTTAAAGTGGGACAGAGATTCAGCTTGCATTGCCTTAACCAACTTTGTTCTGCGCTGAAACGCTGTTTTCTGACATTTCAGGGTCTAACTTCAAAAATCATGCAAAACACTTCTAACACCTTCAGATATGTTTCTCTGTGTTGCAAAATAGGTTTTATTCATGCACAGACTGCAAATTTAAAGTGGGACAGAGATTCAGCTTGCATTGCCTGAACCAACTTTGTTCTGCGCTGAAAAGCTGTTTTCTGACATTTCAGGGTCTAACTTCAAAAATCATGCAAAACACTTCTAACACCTTCAGATATGTTTCTCTGTGTTGCAAAATAGCTTTTATTCATGCACAGAGTGTAAATTTAAAGTGGGACAGAGATTCAGCTTGCATTGCCTGAACCAACTTTGTTCTGCGCTGAAACGCTGTTTTCTGACATTTCAGGGTCTAACTTCAAAAATCATGCAAAGCACTTCTAACACCTTCAGATATGTTTCTCTGTGTTGCAAAATAGGTTTTATTCATGCACAGACTGCAAATTTAAAGTGGGACAGAGATTCAGCTTGCATTGCCTGAACCAACTTTGTTCTGCGCTGAAACGCTGTTTTCTGACATTTCAGGGTCTAACTTCAAAAATCATGCAAAACACTTCTAACACCTTCAGATATGTTTCTCTGTGTTGCAAAATAGCTTTTATTCATGCACAGAGTGTAAATTTAAAGTGGGACAGAGATTCAGCTTGCATTGCCTGAACCAACTTTGTTCTGCGCTGAAACGCTGTTTTCTGACATTTCAGGGTCTAACTTCAAAAATCATGCAAAACACTTCTAACACCTTCAGATATGTTTCTCTGTGTTGCAAAATAGCTTTTATTCATGCACAGAGTGTAAATTTAAAGTGGGACCAAGATTCAGCTTGCATTGCCTGAACCAACTTTGTTCTGCGCTGAAAAGCTGTTTTCTGACATTTCAGGGTCTAACTTCAAAAATCATGCAAAACACTTCTAACACCTTCAGATATGTTTCTCTGTGTTGCAAAATAGCTTTTATTCATGCACAGAGTGTAAATTTAAAGTGGGACCAAGATTCAGCTTGCATTGCCTGAACCAACTTTGTTCTGCGCTGAAAAGCTGTTTTCTGACATTTCAGGGTCTAACTTCAAAAATCATGCAAAACACTTCTAACACCTTCAGATATGTTTCTCTGTGTTGCAAAATAGCTTTATTCATGCACAGACTGCAAAGTTAAAGTGGGACCAAGATTCAGCTTGCATTGCCTGAACCAAATTTGTTCTGCGCTGAAACGCTGTTTTCTGACATTTCAGGGTCTAACTTCAAAAATCATGCAAAACACTTCTAACACCTTCAGATATGTTTCTCTGTGTTGCAAAATAGCTTTTATTCATGCACAGAGTGTAAATTTAAAGTGGGACCAAGATTCAGCTTGCATTGCCTGAACCAACTTTGTTCTGCGCTGAAAAGCTGTTTTCTGACATTTCAGAGTCTAACTTCAAAAATCATGCAAAACACTTCTAACACCTTCAGATATGTTTCTCTGTGTTGCAAAATAGCTTTTATTCATGCACAGAGTGTAAATTTAAAGTGGGACCAAGATTCAGCTTGCATTGCCTGAACCAACTTTGTTCTGCGCTGAAAAGCTGTTTTCTGACATTTCAGGGTCTAACTTCAAAAATCATGCAAAACACTTCTAACACCTTCAGATATGTTTCTCTGTGTTGCAAAATAGGTTTTATTCATGCACAGACTGCAAAGTTAAAGTGGGACCAAGATTCAGCTTGCATTGCCTGAACCAACTTTGTTCTGCGCTGAAAAGCTGTTTTCTGACATTTCAGAGTCTAACTTCAAAAATCATGCAAAACACTTCTAACACCTTCAGATATGTTTCTCTGTGTTGCAAAATAGCTTTTATTCATGCACAGAGTGTAAATTTAAAGTGGGACCGAGATTCAGCTTGCACTGCCTGAACCAACTTTGTTCTACGCTGAAACGCTGTTTTCTGACATTTCAGGGTCTAACTTCAAAAATCATGCAAAACACTTCTAACACCTTCAGATATGTTTCTCTGTGTTGCAAAATAGCTTTTATCCATGCACAGAGTGTAAATTTAAAGTGGGACCAAGATTCAGCTTGCATTGCCTGAACCAACTTTGTTCTGCGCTGAAAAGCTGTTTTCTGACATTTCAGGGTCTAACTTCAAAAATCATGCAAAACACTTCTAACACCTTCAGATATGTTTCTCTGTGTTGCAAAATAGCTTTTATTCATGCACAGAGTGTAAATTTAAAGTGGGACCAAGATTCAGCTTGCATTGCCTGAACCAACTTTGTTCTGCGCTGAAAAGCTGTTTTCTGACATTTCAGAGTCTAACTTCAAAAATCATGCAAAACACTTCTAACACCTTCAGATATGTTTCTCTGTGTTGCAAAATAGCTTTTATTCATGCACAGAGTCTAAATTTAAAGTGGGACCAAGATTCAGTTTGCATTGCCTGAACCAACTTTGTTCTGCGCTGAAAAGCTGTTTTCTGACATTTCAGGGTCTAACTTCAAAAATCATGCAAAACACTTCTAACACCTTCAGATATGTTTCTCTGTGTTGCAAAATAGGTTTTATTCATGCACAGACTGCAAAGTTAAAGTGGGACCAAGATTCAGCTTGCACTGCCTGAACCAACTTTGTTCTGCGCTGAAACGCTGTTTTCTGACATTTCAGGGTCTAACTTCAAAAATCATGCAAAACACTTCTAACACCTTCAGATATGTTTCTCTGTGTTGCAAAATAGCTTTTATCCATGCACAGAGTGTAAATTTAAAGTGGGACCAAGATTCAGCTTGCATTGCCTGAACCAACTTTGTTCTGCGCTGAAAAGCTGTTTTCTGACATTTCAGGGTCTAACTTCAAAAATCATGCAAAACACTTCTAACACCTTCAGATATGTTTCTCTGTGTTGCAAAATAGGTTTTATTCATGCACAGACTGCAAAGTTAAAGTGGGACCAAGATTCAGCTTGCATTGCCTGAACCAACTTTGTTCTGCGCTGAAACGCTGTTTTCTGACATTTCAGGGTCTAACTTCAAAAATCATGCAAAACACTTCTAACACCTTCAGATATGTTTCTCTGTGTTGCAAAATAGCTTTTATTCATGCACAGAGTGTAAATTTAAAGTGGGACCAAGATTCAGCTTGCATTGCCTGAACCAACTTTGTTCTGCGCTGAAAAGCTGTTTTCTGACATTTCAGGGTCTAACTTCAAAAATCATGCAAAACACTTCTAACACCTTCAGATATGTTTCTCTGTGTTGCAAAATAGCTTTTATTCATGCACAGAGTGTAAATTTAAAGTGGGACCAAGATTCAGCTTGCATTGCCTGAACCAACTTTGTTCTGCGCTGAAAAGCTGTTTTCTGACATTTCAGAGTCTAACTTCAAAAATCATGCAAAACACTTCTAACACCTTCAGATATGTTTCTCTGTGTTGCAAAATAGCTTTTATTCATGCACAGAGTGTAAATTTAATGTGGGACCAAGATTCAGCTTGCATTGCCTGAACCAACTTTGTTCTGCGCTGAAAAGCTGTTTTCTGACATTTCAGGGTCTAACTTCAAAAATCATGCAAAAAACTTCTAACACCTTCAGATATGTTTCTCTGTGTTGCAAAATAGGTTTTATTCATGCACAGACTGCAAAGTTAAAGTGGGACCAAGATTCAGCTTGCATTGCCTGAACCAACTTTGTTCTGCGCTGAAACGCTGTTTTCTGACATTTCAGGTTCTAACTTCAAAAATCATGCAAAACACTTCTAACACCTTCAGATATGTTTCTCTGTGTTGCAAAATAGGTTTTATTCATGCACAGACTGCAAAGTTAAAGTGGGACAGAGATTCAGCTTGCATTGCCTGAACCAACTTTGTTCTGCGCTGAAACGCTGTTTTCTGACATTTCAGGGTCTAACTTCAAAAATCATGCAAAACACTTCTAACACCTTCAGATATGTTTCTCTGTGTTGCAAAATAGGTTTTATTCATGCACAGACTGCAAAGTTAAAGTGGGACCAAGATTCAGCTTGCACTGCCTGAACCAACTTTGTTCTGCGCTGAAACGCTGTTTTCTGACATTTCAGGGTCTAACTTCAAAAATCATGCAAAACACTTCTAACACCTTCAGATATGTTTCTCTGTGTTGCAAAATAGCTTTTATTCATGCACAGAGTGTAAATTTAAAGTGGGACCAAGATTCAGCTTGCATTGCCTGAACCAACTTTGTTCTGCGCTGAAAAGCTGTTTTCTGACATTTCAGAGTCTAACTTCAAAAATCATGCAAAACACTTCTAACACCTTCAGATATGTTTCTCTGTGTTGCAAAATAGCTTTTATTCATGCACAGAGTGTAAATTTAAAGTGGGACCAAGATTCAGCTTGCATTGCCTGAACCAACTTTGTTCTGCGCTGAAAAGCTGTTTTCTGACATTTCAGGGTCTAACTTCAAAAATCATGCAAAACACTTCTAACACCTTCAGATATGTTTCTCTGTGTTGCAAAATAGCTTTTATTCATGCACAGACTGCAAAGTTAAAGTGGGACAGAGATTCAGCTTGCATTGCCTGAACCAACTTTGTTCTGCGCTGAAACGCTGTTTTCTGACATTTCAGGGTCTAACTTCAAAAATCATGCAAAACACTTCTAACACCTTCAGATATGTTTCTCTGTGTTGCAAAATAGCTTTTATCCATGCACAGAGTGTAAATTTAAAGTGGGACCAAGATTCAGCTTGCATTGCCTGAACCAACTTTGTTCTGCGCTGAAAAGCTGTTTTCTGACATTTCAGAGTCTAACTTCAAAAATCATGCAAAACACTTCTAACACCTTCAGATATGTTTCTCTGTGTTGCAAAATAGCTTTTATCCATGCACAGAGTGTAAATTTAAAGTGGGACCAAGATTCAGCTTGCATTGCCTGAACCAAGTTTGTTCTGCGCTGAAAAGCTGTTTTCTGACATTTCAGGGTCTAACTTCAAAAATCATGCAAAACACTTCTAACACCTTCAGATATGTTTCTCTGTGTTGCAAAATAGCTTTTATTCATGCACAGAGTGTAAATTTAAAGTGGGACAGAGATTCAGCTTGCATTGCCTGAACCAACTTTGTTCTGCGCTGAAACGCTGTTTTCTGACATTTCAGGGTCTAACTTCAAAAATCATGCAAAACACTTCTAACACCTTCAGATATGTTTCTCTGTGTTGCAAAATAGCTTTTATTCATGCACAGAGTGTAAATTTAAAGTGGGACAGAGATTCAGCTTGCATTGCCTGAACCAACTTTGTTCTGCGCTGAAAAGCTGTTTTCTGACATTTCAGGGTCTAACTTCAAAAATCATGCAAAACACTTCTAACACCTTCAGATATGTTTCTCTGTGTTGCAAAATAGGTTTTATTCATGCACAGACTGCAAAGTTAAAGTGGGACCAAGATTCAGCTTGCATTGCCTGAACCAACTTTGTTCTGCGCTGAAAAGCTGTTTTCTGACATTTCAGAGTCTAACTTCAAAAATCATGCAAAACACTTCTAACACCTTCAGATATGTTTCTCTGTGTTGCAAAATAGCTTTTATTCATGCACAGAGTGTAAATTTAATGTGGGACCAAGATTCAGCTTGCATTGCCTGAACCAACTTTGTTCTGCGCTGAAAAGCTGTTTTCTGACATTTCAGGGTCTAACTTCAAAAATCATGCAAAAAACTTCTAACACCTTCAGATATGTTTCTCTGTGTTGCAAAATAGGTTTTATTCATGCACAGACTGCAAAGTTAAAGTGGGACCAAGATTCAGCTTGCATTGCCTGAACCAACTTTGTTCTGCGCTGAAACGCTGTTTTCTGACATTTCAGGTTCTAACTTCAAAAATCATGCAAAACACTTCTAACACCTTCAGATATGTTTCTCTGTGTTGCAAAATAGGTTTTATTCATGCACAGACTGCAAAGTTAAAGTGGGACAGAGATTCAGCTTGCATTGCCTGAACCAACTTTGTTCTGCGCTGAAACGCTGTTTTCTGACATTTCAGGGTCTAACTTCAAAAATCATGCAAAACACTTCTAACACCTTCAGATATGTTTCTCTGTGTTGCAAAATAGGTTTTATTCATGCACAGACTGCAAAGTTAAAGTGGGACCAAGATTCAGCTTGCACTGCCTGAACCAACTTTGTTCTGCGCTGAAACGCTGTTTTCTGACATTTCAGGGTCTAACTTCAAAAATCATGCAAAACACTTCTAACACCTTCAGATATGTTTCTCTGTGTTGCAAAATAGCTTTTATTCATGCACAGAGTGTAAATTTAAAGTGGGACCAAGATTCAGCTTGCATTGCCTGAACCAACTTTGTTCTGCGCTGAAAAGCTGTTTTCTGACATTTCAGAGTCTAACTTCAAAAATCATGCAAAACACTTCTAACACCTTCAGATATGTTTCTCTGTGTTGCAAAATAGCTTTTATTCATGCACAGAGTGTAAATTTAAAGTGGGACCAAGATTCAGCTTGCATTGCCTGAACCAACTTTGTTCTGCGCTGAAAAGCTGTTTTCTGACATTTCAGGGTCTAACTTCAAAAATCATGCAAAACACTTCTAACACCTTCAGATATGTTTCTCTGTGTTGCAAAATAGCTTTTATTCATGCACAGACTGCAAAGTTAAAGTGGGACAGAGATTCAGCTTGCATTGCCTGAACCAACTTTGTTCTGCGCTGAAACGCTGTTTTCTGACATTTCAGGGTCTAACTTCAAAAATCATGCAAAACACTTCTAACACCTTCAGATATGTTTCTCTGTGTTGCAAAATAGCTTTTATCCATGCACAGAGTGTAAATTTAAAGTGGGACCAAGATTCAGCTTGCATTGCCTGAACCAACTTTGTTCTGCGCTGAAAAGCTGTTTTCTGACATTTCAGAGTCTAACTTCAAAAATCATGCAAAACACTTCTAACACCTTCAGATATGTTTCTCTGTGTTGCAAAATAGCTTTTATCCATGCACAGAGTGTAAATTTAAAGTGGGACCAAGATTCAGCTTGCATTGCCTGAACCAACTTTGTTCTGCGCTGAAAAGCTGTTTTCTGACATTTCAGGGTCTAACTTCAAAAATCATGCAAAACACTTCTAACACCTTCAGATATGTTTCTCTGTGTTGCAAAATAGCTTTTATTCATGCACAGAGTGTAAATTTAAAGTGGGACAGAGATTCAGCTTGCATTGCCTGAACCAACTTTGTTCTGCGCTGAAACGCTGTTTTCTGACATTTCAGGGTCTAACTTCAAAAATCATGCAAAACACTTCTAACACCTTCAGATATGTTTCTCTGTGTTGCAAAATAGCTTTTATTCATGCACAGAGTGTAAATTTAAAGTGGGACAGAGATTCAGCTTGCATTGCCTGAACCAACTTTGTTCTGCGCTGAAACGCTGTTTTCTGACATTTCAGGGTCTAACTTCAAAAATCATGCAAAACACTTCTAACACCTTCAGATATGTTTCTCTGTGTTGCAAAATAGGTTTTATTCATGCACAGACTGCAAAGTTAAAGTGGGACAGAGATTCAGCTTGCATTGCCTGAACCAACTTTGTTCTGCGCTGAAAAGCTGTTTTCTGACATTTCAGGGTCTAACTTCAAAAATCATGCAAAACACTTCTAACACCTTCAGATATGTTTCTCTGTGTTGCAAAATAGGTTTTATTCATGCACAGAGTGTAAATTTAAAGTGGGACAGAGATTCAGCTTGCATTGCCTGAACCAACTTTGTTCTGCGCTGAAAAGCTGTTTTCTGACATTTCAGGGTCTAACTTCAAAAATCATGCAAAACACTTCTAACACCTTCAGATATGTTTCTCTGTGTTGCAAAATAGGTTTTATTCATGCACAGACTGCAAAGTTAAAGAGGGACCGAGATTCAGCTTGCATTGCCTGAACCAACTTTGTTCTGCGCTGAAAAGCTGTTTTCTGACATTTCAGGGTCTAACTTCAAAAATCATGCAAAACACTTCTAACACCTTCAGATATGTTTCTCTCTGTTGCAAAATAGCTTTTATTCATGCACAGACTGCAAATTTAAAGTGGGACAGAGATTCAGCTTGCATTGCCTGAACCAACTTTGTTCTGCGCTGAAACGCTGTTTTCTGACATTTCAGGGTCTAACTTCAAAAATCATGCAAAACACTTCTAACACCTTCAGATATGTTTCTCTGTGTTGCAAAATAGCTTTTATCCATGCACAGAGTGTAAATTTAAAGTGGGACAGAGATTCAGCTTGCATTGCCTGAACCAACTTTGTTCTGCGCTGAAACGCTGTTTTCTGACATTTCAGGGTCTAACTTCAAAAATCATGCAAAACACTTCTAACACCTTCAGATATGTTTCTCTGTGTTGCAAAATAGCTTTTATTCATGCACAGAGTGTAAATTTAAAGTGGGACCAAGATTCAGCTTGCACTGCCTGAACCAACTTTGTTCTGCGCTGAAACGCTGTTTTCTGACATTTCAGGGTCTAACTTCAAAAATCATGCAAAACACTTCTAACACCTTCAGATATGTTTCTCTGTGTTGCAAAATAGCTTTTATTCATGCACAGAGTGTAAATTTAAAGTGGGACCAAGATTCAGCTTGCATTGCCTGAACCAACTTTGTTCTGCGCTGAAAAGCTGTTTTCTGACATTTCAGAGTCTAACTTCAAAAATCATGCAAAACACTTCTAACACCTTCAGATATGTTTCTCTGTGTTGCAAAATAGCTTTTATTCATGCACAGAGTGTAAATTTAAAGTGGGACCAAGATTCAGCTTGCATTGCCTGAACCAACTTTGTTCTGCGCTGAAAAGCTGTTTTCTGACATTTCAGGGTCTAACTTCAAAAATCATGCAAAACACTTCTAACACCTTCAGATATGTTTCTCTGTGTTGCAAAATAGCTTTTATTCATGCACAGACTGCAAAGTTAAAGTGGGACAGAGATTCAGCTTGCATTGCCTGAACCAACTTTGTTCTGCGCTGAAACGCTGTTTTCTGACATTTCAGGGTCTAACTTCAAAAATCATGCAAAACACTTCTAACACCTTCAGATATGTTTCTCTGTGTTGCAAAATAGCTTTTATCCATGCACAGAGTGTAAATTTAAAGTGGGACCAAGATTCAGCTTGCATTGCCTGAACCAACTTTGTTCTGCGCTGAAAAGCTGTTTTCTGACATTTCAGAGTCTAACTTCAAAAATCATGCAAAACACTTCTAACACCTTCAGATATGTTTCTCTGTGTTGCAAAATAGCTTTTATCCATGCACAGAGTGTAAATTTAAAGTGGGACCAAGATTCAGCTTGCATTGCCTGAACCAACTTTGTTCTGCGCTGAAAAGCTGTTTTCTGACATTTCAGGGTCTAACTTCAAAAATCATGCAAAACACTTCTAACACCTTCAGATATGTTTCTCTGTGTTGCAAAATAGCTTTTATTCATGCACAGAGTGTAAATTTAAAGTGGGACAGAGATTCAGCTTGCATTGCCTGAACCAACTTTGTTCTGCGCTGAAACGCTGTTTTCTGACATTTCAGGGTCTAACTTCAAAAATCATGCAAAACACTTCTAACACCTTCAGATATGTTTCTCTGTGTTGCAAAATAGCTTTTATTCATGCACAGAGTGTAAATTTAAAGTGGGACAGAGATTCAGCTTGCATTGCCTGAACCAACTTTGTTCTGCGCTGAAACGCTGTTTTCTGACATTTCAGGGTCTAACTTCAAAAATCATGCAAAACACTTCTAACACCTTCAGATATGTTTCTCTGTGTTGCAAAATAGGTTTTATTCATGCACAGACTGCAAAGTTAAAGTGGGACAGAGATTCAGCTTGCATTGCCTGAACCAACTTTGTTCTGCGCTGAAAAGCTGTTTTCTGACATTTCAGGGTCTAACTTCAAAAATCATGCAAAACACTTCTAACACCTTCAGATATGTTTCTCTGTGTTGCAAAATAGGTTTTATTCATGCACAGAGTGTAAATTTAAAGTGGGACAGAGATTCAGCTTGCATTGCCTGAACCAACTTTGTTCTGCGCTGAAAAGCTGTTTTCTGACATTTCAGGGTCTAACTTCAAAAATCATGCAAAACACTTCTAACACCTTCAGATATGTTTCTCTGTGTTGCAAAATAGGTTTTATTCATGCACAGACTGCAAAGTTAAAGAGGGACCGAGATTCAGCTTGCATTGCCTGAACCAACTTTGTTCTGCGCTGAAAAGCTGTTTTCTGACATTTCAGGGTCTAACTTCAAAAATCATGCAAAACACTTCTAACACCTTCAGATATGTTTCTCTGTGTTGCAAAATAGCTTTTATTCATGCACAGACTGCAAATTTAAAGTGGGACAGAGATTCAGCTTGCATTGCCTGAACCAACTTTGTTCTGCGCTGAAACGCTGTTTTCTGACATTTCAGGGTCTAACTTCAAAAATCATGCAAAACACTTCTAACACCTTCAGATATGTTTCTCTGTGTTGCAAAATAGCTTTTATTCATGCACAGAGTGTAAATTTAAAGTGGGACAGAGATTCAGCTTGCATTGCCTGAACCAACTTTGTTCTGCGCTGAAACGCTGTTTTCTGACATTTCAGGGTCTAACTTCAAAAATCATGCAAAACACTTCTAACACCTTCAGATATGTTTCTCTGTGTTGCAAAATAGGTTTTATTCATGCACAGACTGCAAAGTTAAAGTGGGACAGAGATTCAGCTTGCATTGCCTGAAGCAACTTTGTTCTGCGCTGAAAAGCTGTTTTCTGACATTTCAGGGTCTAACTTCAAAAATCATGCAAAACACTTCTAACACCTTCAGATATGTTTCTCTGTGTTGCAAAATAGGTTTTATTCATGCACAGAGTGTAAATTTAAAGTGGGACAGAGATTCAGCTTGCATTGCCTGAACCAACTTTGTTCTGCGCTGAAAAGCTGTTTTCTGACATTTCAGGGTCTAACTTCAAAAATCATGCAAAACACTTCTAACACCTTCAGATATGTTTCTCTGTGTTGCAAAATAGGTTTTATTCATGCACAGACTGCAAAGTTAAAGTGGGACAGAGATTCAGCTTGCATTGCCTGAACCAACTTTGTTCTGCGCTGAAACGCTGTTTTCTGACATTTCAGGGTCTAACTTCAAAAATCATGCAAAACACTTCTAACACCTTCAGATATGTTTCTCTGTGTTGCAAAATAGCTTTTATTCATGCACAGACTGCAAATTTAAAGTGGGACAGAGATTCAGCTTGCATTGCCTGAACCAACTTTGTTCTGCGCTGAAACGCTGTTTTCTGACATTTCAGGGTCTAACTTCAAAAATCATGCAAAACACTTCTAACACCTTCAGATATGTTTCTCTGTGTTGCAAAATAGCTTTTATTCATGCACAGAGTGTAAATTTAAAGTGGGACAGAGATTCAGCTTGCATTGCCTTAACCAACTTTGTTCTGCGCTGAAACGCTGTTTTCTGACATTTCAGGGTCTAACTTCAAAAATCATGCAAAACACTTCTAACACCTTCAGATATGTTTCTCTGTGTTGCAAAATAGGTTTTATTCATGCACAGACTGCAAATTTAAAGTGGGACAGAGATTCAGCTTGCATTGCCTGAACCAACTTTGTTCTGCGCTGAAAAGCTGTTTTCTGACATTTCAGGGTCTAACTTCAAAAATCATGCAAAACACTTCTAACACCTTCAGATATGTTTCTCTGTGTTGCAAAATAGCTTTTATTCATGCACAGAGTGTAAATTTAAAGTGGGACAGAGATTCAGCTTGCATTGCCTGAACCAACTTTGTTCTGCGCTGAAACGCTGTTTTCTGACATTTCAGGGTCTAACTTCAAAAATCATGCAAAGCACTTCTAACACCTTCAGATATGTTTCTCTGTGTTGCAAAATAGGTTTTATTCATGCACAGACTGCAAATTTAAAGTGGGACAGAGATTCAGCTTGCATTGCCTGAACCAACTTTGTTCTGCGCTGAAACGCTGTTTTCTGACATTTCAGGGTCTAACTTCAAAAATCATGCAAAACACTTCTAACACCTTCAGATATGTTTCTCTGTGTTGCAAAATAGCTTTTATTCATGCACAGAGTGTAAATTTAAAGTGGGACAGAGATTCAGCTTGCATTGCCTGAACCAACTTTGTTCTGCGCTGAAACGCTGTTTTCTGACATTTCAGGGTCTAACTTCAAAAATCATGCAAAACACTTCTAACACCTTCAGATATGTTTCTCTGTGTTGCAAAATAGCTTTTATTCATGCACAGAGTGTAAATTTAAAGTGGGACCAAGATTCAGCTTGCATTGCCTGAACCAACTTTGTTCTGCGCTGAAAAGCTGTTTTCTGACATTTCAGGGTCTAACTTCAAAAATCATGCAAAACACTTCTAACACCTTCAGATATGTTTCTCTGTGTTGCAAAATAGCTTTTATTCATGCACAGAGTGTAAATTTAAAGTGGGACCAAGATTCAGCTTGCATTGCCTGAACCAACTTTGTTCTGCGCTGAAAAGCTGTTTTCTGACATTTCAGGGTCTAACTTCAAAAATCATGCAAAACACTTCTAACACCTTCAGATATGTTTCTCTGTGTTGCAAAATAGCTTTATTCATGCACAGACTGCAAAGTTAAAGTGGGACCAAGATTCAGCTTGCATTGCCTGAACCAAATTTGTTCTGCGCTGAAACGCTGTTTTCTGACATTTCAGGGTCTAACTTCAAAAATCATGCAAAACACTTCTAACACCTTCAGATATGTTTCTCTGTGTTGCAAAATAGCTTTTATTCATGCACAGAGTGTAAATTTAAAGTGGGACCAAGATTCAGCTTGCATTGCCTGAACCAACTTTGTTCTGCGCTGAAAAGCTGTTTTCTGACATTTCAGAGTCTAACTTCAAAAATCATGCAAAACACTTCTAACACCTTCAGATATGTTTCTCTGTGTTGCAAAATAGCTTTTATTCATGCACAGAGTGTAAATTTAAAGTGGGACCAAGATTCAGCTTGCATTGCCTGAACCAACTTTGTTCTGCGCTGAAAAGCTGTTTTCTGACATTTCAGGGTCTAACTTCAAAAATCATGCAAAACACTTCTAACACCTTCAGATATGTTTCTCTGTGTTGCAAAATAGGTTTTATTCATGCACAGACTGCAAAGTTAAAGTGGGACCAAGATTCAGCTTGCATTGCCTGAACCAACTTTGTTCTGCGCTGAAAAGCTGTTTTCTGACATTTCAGAGTCTAACTTCAAAAATCATGCAAAACACTTCTAACACCTTCAGATATGTTTCTCTGTGTTGCAAAATAGCTTTTATTCATGCACAGAGTGTAAATTTAAAGTGGGACCAAGATTCAGCTTGCACTGCCTGAACCAACTTTGTTCTACGCTGAAACGCTGTTTTCTGACATTTCAGGGTCTAACTTCAAAAATCATGCAAAACACTTCTAACACCTTCAGATATGTTTCTCTGTGTTGCAAAATAGCTTTTATCCATGCACAGAGTGTAAATTTAAAGTGGGACCAAGATTCAGCTTGCATTGCCTGAACCAACTTTGTTCTGCGCTGAAAAGCTGTTTTCTGACATTTCAGGGTCTAACTTCAAAAATCATGCAAAACACTTCTAACACCTTCAGATATGTTTCTCTGTGTTGCAAAATAGCTTTTATTCATGCACAGAGTGTAAATTTAAAGTGGGACCAAGATTCAGCTTGCACTGCCTGAACCAACTTTGTTCTGCGCTGAAACGCTGTTTTCTGACATTTCAGGGTCTAACTTCAAAAATCATGCAAAACACTTCTAACACCTTCAGATATGTTTCTCTGTGTTGCAAAATAGCTTTTATCCATGCACAGAGTGTAAATTTAAAGTGGGACCAAGATTCAGCTTGCATTGCCTGAACCAACTTTGTTCTGCGCTGAAAAGCTGTTTTCTGACATTTCAGGGTCTAACTTCAAAAATCATGCAAAACACTTCTAACACCTTCAGATATGTTTCTCTGTGTTGCAAAATAGGTTTTATTCATGCACAGACTGCAAAGTTAAAGTGGGACCAAGATTCAGCTTGCACTGCCTGAACCAACTTTGTTCTGCGCTGAAACGCTGTTTTCTGACATTTCAGGGTCTAACTTCAAAAATCATGCAAAACACTTCTAACACCTTCAGATATGTTTCTCTGTGTTGCAAAATAGCTTTTATTCATGCACAGAGTGTAAATTTAAAGTGGGACCAAGATTCAGCTTGCATTGCCTGAACCAACTTTGTTCTGCGCTGAAAAGCTGTTTTCTGACATTTCAGAGTCTAACTTCAAAAATCATGCAAAACACTTCTAACACCTTCAGATATGTTTCTCTGTGTTGCAAAATAGCTTTTATTCATGCACAGAGTGTAAATTTAAAGTGGGACCAAGATTCAGCTTGCATTGCCTGAACCAACTTTGTTCTGCGCTGAAAAGCTGTTTTCTGACATTTCAGGGTCTAACTTCAAAAATCATGCAAAACACTTCTAACACCTTCAGATATGTTTCTCTGTGTTGCAAAATAGGTTTTATTCATGCACAGACTGCAAAGTTAAAGTGGGACCAAGATTCAGCTTGCACTGCCTGAACCAACTTTGTTCTGCGCTGAAACGCTGTTTTCTGACATTTCAGGGTCTAACTTCAAAAATCATGCAAAACACTTCTAACACCTTCAGATATGTTTCTCTGTGTTGCAAAATAGCTTTTATCCATGCACAGAGTGTAAATTTAAAGTGGG